>NC_080583.1:28136369-28439399 GCF_029962835.1 Magnolia sinica
ACATTCTTTCCAAATAAATAACGTCCCTTGGGAAATCTT
The DNA here is from genome assembly GCF_029962835.1 of Magnolia sinica. NCBI lineage: Eukaryota > Viridiplantae > Streptophyta > Magnoliopsida > Magnoliales > Magnoliaceae > Magnolia > Magnolia sinica. Next base: position 28,136,409 of record NC_080583.1, read on the forward strand.
TGGACGAGATACACGATGGACGATTTGGATCATACCTCTGATCAAATATAGTGGGCCAAAACCGCACAAAAATCCCAGATTTTTCGGACGCAAAACAGAGTAGCGTCATTGACGCTGTGACGATGGTGGGGCCCACTTCACTATTGTTTTGAGAAATTCAAGCCGTCCACTGCATTCTGCTCGAAAAACCAGGTGGGAATCACTATTTTTGGACCAAATTCTATGTGGCCCACAATATCTTCTACTCTGCCGTTCATCATGCCTTTAACGGTTAGGATTCTTCAACATCTTACATGATCTCAAGAGGCCACCTTGGTGAGGTAAATACCCCACCTATGCACACAATGGACGGTCCCGATTGATGCTTTGGAAGAGGAGTGGGCCCCACTGAGAGGAATCGACGGACCCATGTTCGCCGCTGTGAAAGAATTTCGAATTTGAGAAGAAGAGTCGGTCAGCGCTTGCTGACCGACTTTGAGTGCACGGGTGCACGGCTGGTGCACGTGCACACTGTACACATGCAATGCACACGTGGGGTCCATCATGGTGTATGTACACAATCTCCTCCGTCCATCTGGTTCTTCACATGATTTAAGGAGTTTAGACCGAAGATGAGGTGTATCCAGAGATCAAGTGGGCCCTAGATCAGTAAATTGTGGGTTGATCTGTCCGTTGGGCCACTTCCACAGCGATCCAATGGATGAAATTTTACGTGTACGGTTAATTTATGGCCCTCAGGCGATGTATGAATTTTTGAGCTGAACGGATGGTGGGAACCCTGTGATCTTGCATTCTGGATGTCTTTCGGGCCACTTGAGCTTCAGTTTCTCGATTTTCTTGAATCCCTGGCATGCACATCCGTCTATCTTGGTCTCCTAAGTTCCGTCACTTGCCTTAGTGATTTTAGACCGTTAAATCCATGCTTTTAGTACCTTTTCCCAGTCCAGGCTCTTAAACACGCCCTGCAACACAAACACGATTTAAATCGGGCCGTTAAACAGTATCATGTTTGGAAATCCAGGCAATAATAGGGTCTGATATGCAATATTTGACCCTCAACAACAGGCATGTTATGGATGGTTAGAGGGGATACCGGAAATGTTTGGTTCGAGCATCTGGGCACTTTGGATGTCCGTGGGTGAAAGTCCTTAAACTTTCGAGGCTAGGAGATGCCCCAATGTCTAGATCGAGTGAATACATGAGCGCCCGAGTGCCGAATAACAGGAGGCCGCGTCTCCCACTGTGTCGTGGTCAGTTGGTAGGGGGTGTGGCCTTACCAGCCCGAGAATAGGGGGCATAGTTAGGCTGAGTTTGACCAGCTTGTGAATAGGTCCGCTATCGACGTGCCGGGTAGATATTGGCTGACTACTGGCCAGCGGATAGTGAGGTCTCTTCCACTTGCATGGTCGCGCGTCAGTGGGCCGCAATTTGCATGTACAGTGTACTAGACCCCGGTGATGATCCCAGAGATATACAGTAGTGATTTGTTGAGCAGGAGTTGCATACTCATTTATTCATTCATTCACTATCCACTCGGGTTGGTGGTGTGCAACTATTTGTTACGTGTACCTTCGCAATAGTCAGGATTTCGGTTGGGGCACGCGACTAACCTGAGGTCAGGAGCTTACCACATTGGGTTTATCTATTCAAATTTAGGACTGGTTTGGATAGAAGCCATTTGTGATAGGCCCCATAGCCTGCGATACCACATACTATCATCTCGACTTTACACTGTAGCTTGGTCATTTCATTTGCACCACATATTGCATATTGCATTATATCCTCAGCATATGACATTTTGAGTTACTATGTTTCTGCATTTATATGACCTAGATGAGGCTAATGGTATTCGTAGCTCTTCCGAATTGCATCCTTGGTATTTGATATTTGGATCATTATGTTTTTACATTACATAGCCGACTTACATTACTTTCTCAATATATGACATTGGCTTGCTGTGTTTTTTCATCCTCGGTATTTTTGTAGATTTACCAGTATTTCCATTTACTATAATATTACATTCTGAGCACGTATATACTGCTCACACACTTACACCACCCTCTAAGCTTTCTATAAGCTTATGCACGATAGATGCGTGCAGGTGACGTTAGGACGTAGTTGTAGCTGAGCAGGAGTAGGAGCTTGCAGCCAAGCCTTTTGAAGATTTTATTTATCCATGTATTTTTCCCTTTCAGCATTGTACTAAAATGATTATATTAGTGGATATGTGGTGATCATGTTATTCTTGTGATTTAGGTATACTTGTGGTTATACTTCTTACGAGATAAATTCATATTGAAAATCCTCCTTGTAGGATCTCAGGATCGGAAACTGGCGTATAGGCATTGGAAGCCGAGAATGGGGTGCTATGGAGGCTGTTGGCACCGAATTCAGAAATCGAAAATTTTGTGAGCCCGGTTTCCGAGTTTGGGGCGTAATAGCATATTTTTACCACTGCTCGATATGGTGTGGTCCACTCGAGCCTTTGATCTACCTAACTTTTGGTCCTATACTATAAAGTGGCATGGGGAAATGAATGGACTGTGTGGATAAAATCCACACATTATGGTGGACACTAAAAGTTGTAGCACACAATCCACATCCATAAACAAGGTTATGAGATTGATACAATTTTAAAAGAAATAAGGATAGCTTTACTTACCAATAAAATATGAGAATGTAATATCTTACCCTCGTTGTTTGTGTGCCCATCATAATGTAAGGGGTTAATCCACACCGTCCATCCATTTTATTGGATGATTTTAGAGGTGTGTTTTTTTTTTTTTTTTTTTTTAAAATTATTTTAAGAGAGAGAGAGAGAGAGAGAGAGAGAGAGCGCATACATTATAGTGAACCACTTGTGCCTTGGATTTGCCTCTTTTGGGGTTCATGCCCTAAATAATCTAACAAAATGGAATGTCAGCTTGGATAAAATCCATACATCATGGTGGGCTCCACATAGGTCTCTCTAGGTCAAGAAAGACTTGATACGTTTGGACACGGATTTGCTACTTACAGGTTGAGTAGCTAGACTCGACATTGAAGTGACGTCACCTAGTTCTTAGGGTCGCACCATGATGTATGTTTTGTATCCACACCGTCCATCCATTTGGAGAGATTATTTTATGGCATGAGCCAAAGAATGAGTTAGATCCAAAGCTGGAATGGACCCCACCACAGAAAATAGTGGAGAGGGTGACGCCCACCATTAAAAACTTTTATGGGCCACAAAAGTTCTTGATCGAGCTGATATTTGTGTTTTCCCTTCTTTAATGTCTATGTTATATTGTGAACAGGTTGGATCTCAAATAAATATCATGGTGGACCTCAGGAAGGTTTCGACGGTAGGCGTCACTCTCTCCACTATTTTCTGTGATGGGTCCACTCTAGTTTTGGATCTACCTCATTCTTTTGCTCATGCCCTAAAATGATCTCTCCAAATGGATGTGCGGTATGGATACAACACATATAGTAGTAGCGACTCAACATGTCACTTGCTAATCCGCTTATGACTTGTTTCCAAATGTACAGGGGAGGGAGAGCATTAAATAAGTAAAAAGAGGTTAAATAAGGAGAGAGAAAGAAGGAGACGGAATGTTTACAAAGAAAATAATGGGACCACTAAAGAAGTTGTACACATATGATATATTTGGGTAATGTGCAACGTATCTTGCAAATCCGATCTATTAATGAGTAGGGTCCATTATAAGCATATGAGAATATATATATATATATATATATATATATATATATATATATTATCAATATTATGATATCATCTATAAGAAAAGTGAACTGTTAGAAATCTGCTCCAACAATCCAGATTCAAGTTACATGTGTGGCTCTAGTGGTGATGATAATTTACTAACTTTTTTAGTACATAAAATTTCATTAGCATACTCTATTTGATAAATGGGTTGGATCTATGACACATAATTCCCAACATACTTATGTAAAACTCAGTGCCACATGTGGTGCATTACATGTGGATGAAAATAGGAATTTTGATATTTAATGCACAACTAGTTGGACCAAATTAAATGGTCCAATTAGTTGTGTGTAAGCATCTCTCTCTCTCTCTCTATATATATATATATATATATATATATATATATATATATATATATATATATAAGAAAAAAAGGTTCTATGCAGTCGAGCTCATAGGAACTTCCCACGAGGTAGAGCTGTGTGGGCCCCAGCATGATGTATGTCAAACATCAACACCGTGCATTTGATGGGTCCCCTTTAAATTATGGGATATCCCAAAAATCAGTCGTATATGGAACTCAGGTGGGCCATACGATCTAAAATCATGTGAAGACATGCCCAAAACATATAAAAGCAATTGGTAGGGCCCACTTGATTTCCCCACCATGATGTATGTCGAACATCAATACCGTGCATTTGATGGGTCCCCTTTAAATTATGGGATATCCCAAAAATCAACCGTATATGGAACTCAGGTGGGCCATACGATCTAAAATCATGTGAAGACATGCCTAAAACATATAAAAGCAATTGGTAGGGCCCACTTGATTTTTGAATGCAGCTTAAATTTGGTATGACCCCTCATCCTAGTGGGACACACAATGGATGGGCTGGATTTGTGAACCACATCTTGGTGGGCCCAATAAATGGTTATCAAGATTTTAATGAGAGGATAACCCCTTTCAACTATTGTATGCGATGTAGCCCGCACAAATTATGAATTGACTTGATTTTTAAGCACATGTACTACCATGGAATGGTGCATCTGACTGATGGTGTTGATATTCAACACACATTATGGTGGGCCCACACAGCTCAGCCTCATGGGAAGTTCCCATGAGGTTGACCTCATGATACCATTTCCACACACACATATATAGACATGCTCACCTATGCACTTGCGCACGTGCGCACCTTTGGACACGTGTCATGGGCGTCTAATTCGAACGGTCCATGTAATGCGGAATCCCATGAAACCCTGTGATACTAATTTTCACCCTGATGTAAAACTCTGGTGGGCCATAGCAAAGAGAGATGCAAATCAAGGAAGGAAACTGTTTTCTTTTTCCATGGCCTTCCAAGTTTTGGATCAAAGTATAAGTTGGCCTCTAGGGGTTTCATGGGGTGCTACATCACATGGACCATTCAGATTGGGATTCACATGACGTATGATGAGTTCTCAAAATAGTTTCCTCCCTTTATTTTCATATCTCTTTTTTATGGTCCACCAGAGTTTTGGATCAGCGTAAAAATTAGTCCCCTACAGGTTTCATGGGGTGCCGCATGACATGGACCGTTCAGATTTTGGGCCCATGATATGTGTGCAAAGGTGGGTGTTTGTGTGTGTGTGTGTGTATCTGCCTTTTCCAATTTTCCATTTCATAATGTTGGTTATTGGCTTTGGGTTGTGTTGAGATCAGCTTAACCCAGGCCCAACTCATTTACTGCAAGGGCCAAGAATTATGGGCCCCACCTACAACCCATTAGCTTGTGGCCCAACTTAGAAACTTGAAATTTCATCATATCTATGTCTCTACACATCTTCTATCAGTTCATTTTGGGCTTTGGGACTGGGTCTGGTTACCTAATCTAGCCTAGCCCATCCATTACCAATACAGATGGGCTAGGTTGGATAGCCTTCAGTCATAGCCCGACTCATTTTCTTAAATGGGCCACATTTTTTTACCCCGAGCAGGACCCACTAACATTTAGGTCGAGTCTGATGTAAACTCAAATTGGGTTGGACCCAATCCGGTGCGATACCATGAGTTAGCTTCCCGAGTCACGCCAATTCAGCCCCGACTTCCCTACTCGACTTATGACAGAATGAGTCAGTCCGAGTCACGAAGTCTTTTAACCAGATTGCCAATCTTACATTCAGCTATTATAAGGTATCATAACCCCATTACAGGAACTATAATTCTGCATGGTTATTCTTATAAATCGAAACAATCTCTACTTCTAGAGAACCTAACTCAAGATTGCTGTGCAGCTGATGAATCCGCACCGTCGGTTTGGTTAGATCTATTGTGAATGGCCCACAATCGGAAACCCCTAGCTCTAGAACAACTCTAAACTTCATGACCTCTGATTAAAGTAAACAAGGTTCGATTATCCACGTTTAAATGGGTGGCTAAGATTGTTCAATCAGTATTGCTTTACATCTCGGTCGCCCATTGGTTGGACACCTCAGATTCAAAAGCCATATTTCCACGTGTATGGTTTTGGGCTTTGGCATAAAAACACCAGTTAAAATTCCCATGTTCAAATTTCCACGTTGGCATCCTACTCTTTACGTACGTGCCAACATGGCACTCTCGTATGATATTTAGACCGTTCATCTGATTTGGCCTGCCATTCATGTTTTGTGGCTTAAAGAAAAGGCTGGTCTAGTCTTCGAGTGGGCCATGCCCGTAAGTAGAATATGGATAGAGACCAATGGGCCAGGCTGGGATTAGCATTGCCCAGCCCTACTCCCCAAGTCCTGACTCTCGTCCTATCACCCCCTTCTAAGGAAAAATATTTAAATGATCTACGGTTTGAAATAGTTCTATTAAATATTTTTTTGGCGCTCAATCTACAGCCATTTTTATTTTTATTTTTTTGTTTTGTTTTTGGGACGGGCTGCATCTACTCTCAGTACCATCATGTGAACAGTTTGGATTATTGAAACATGATCCGGATCCAACAAGTGTCAGTGGGTCACAAGTGTCTCTAACATGTTTATTCTTATCGTATGATAATGGCCCATTAGAGGATTGGTCATCATTTGCCCAGGCCTAGGCCCACTCAAATACAGCACTTAGATTTCAAGCCCAAGCCCAGACCAGCCCATAGGCCAAGTTCAGGAACCCAAGCCATAAACCATATAGCCTGGACACATGGGTCAGGCCAGGCAGTCCAGTCCATTGCCGTCCCTAGTGCATTGATGCGGCATAAGGTGCGGGAAAATGCCAGAAATGGTAAAATGACAAAGGTTCAAACTAGCCTAGCCTAGCCTAGCCTAATGGGTCTCATCATATGAATGACTTTAATCAGGACAGCACACACACCCTACTCTGGAAATCGATATCAAGATCTCATTATTGAAACAAGGCTTTCTCACTCAATGTATCAATTGAGCTATGGATCATGCGTGTTGAAAATGAACTCGATGATTGAAATCAACCTATAAATAATTATGTAGTGCTTGATTGTAATCAACCTATTTATAATTCTACTACATTGTTAATATGTGATTTTTGTGTCTTGGTTATCGATTCCTAACTTAGATGTACGAGTCGAGTTTCATTAGATTGACAACTGGCGTTAAACTCATGCCATAACTTTTAAGCAGACCCAATTAATTAGGGATAAAGCTGAGACGATGATGATACTTGCTGAAAGTGAGTTGTTAAACAAGTATCTTTAAGGGTGTTTGATTTTTCATTTCTTAGGTATATATATATATATATATATATATATATATATATATATATATATATATATATATATATATATATGGTAAATTATTACATTTTACATGTTTGTTTGAAAGATGTTATTAAATTTTACCCCGTTTGTTTCAAAGACATTAGTATTTACTCCTTGAAAGGTGGTGGGAAAAGTACTAGCTTAAATTTATTGGCCCCACCCTGATGTATATGACATATCCACCTTGTCTATCCATTTTACCATATAACATTTTAAGGCACGAGATAAAAAATGAGGCAGATGCAAAGCTCAAGTGGCCTACACTTGAGAAATTTGTGTTGGTAAAACATCTGAAAAATGTTTTTTTTTTTTCTTTTTGTCATCTAATCCATTCATAAGATCTCAGACACATAGAAAAGGGAGAAACATAGATATCAACTTGATCTTAAACACAAGGCATCCAAAAAGTTTTTAACTACAAATATTTAATTCCCACGGTTTCTAGCAAGGTCTGCTAGAGCTTTGGATTTGCCTCAATTTTGGATAGATGCCCTAAATCAGCCCACAAAATGATAGACGGCATGAATAAGCCATATACATTAGAGCGGGATCCACCTGAAATTCACACCTTCAATTTTAATGTTTAAGAAGTAACCCACAAGCATCAGCATTGAAAGGGTATAGGAATTACATTGGTAAGTAATTATTACCATTTATAAGGTTTTACCCTGAATTAGAAAGCAAATACTCCCTTGTCCTGTCAACTGGTTTTAGATAATGAAAGTTGGCATGTCGATCATGCAATTCATCATTGGTTTGGCCAGCCTGACTTAGACACAAGGTATAGATTTTGAGCCTAACCTCAGGTTGTTGGCCATGTTTAGGTGTCCAAGTCCTGGTCCCATGAGCCAGGTCGACTTGTCCATTGCTATTCCTAACTGTCATAGTATTATGGAAAGTGGAAAACAAACACTTGGGCAAGTTGATGAACAACCCAATCTTTCACAATTTTTTGCCTGCACTAGTGCATGCAGTAAAGTGTGAATCATTTTGTTACTCTTGTAAGCACATGGATTAGGTGCGCTGTCTCTATTGAAGTGAAGGTACAACGTAGCAGAATTTGATAGACAGGAGGGGCCTGGCTAAGTACATGATGGAACAACTCTCAAACACGGGTCCAACTCCATCACTCAGAAGTAGACAGGCTCTGTTTTGGTGTGGATGGGTGTGTGCGTGTGGTGTAAGTCGTTGTGTAAAATAATAATAATAAAAACAAAAAACTTTCAAATATGCTTTGGGGGAAAAGGATTGGATCCTACAATTGCTTGAACAAACTTGTGGTCCACTCAGAACTTTGTGGAGCCCACCATGATCTATATAGATTTTATCTATGTTGTCCATCCATTCTGCTAGATTTTAGGATATAAGCCCAAAAATAGGATAGATATAAGATTCAAGTGGACCACACCACAGGAAATAATCATGACAATGACACCACCTTTGAAACCTTTTTAGGGCTCACTTTGATGTTTATGTTCCATCAAACTTGAGGACTACTTGGAAATTTTAGGGTAAACTCACAAGAGTTTCAACACTAGGTCATATGTTCGAGTACCCACTGCAGTGTGTGTGGGCATGAGGTGGTGTGAATAAAAGAAAATAATAATAAAAAAAACACTCGATTAAAACAAAACCTCTGCTGCTCTCAATAAGTTTTTAATGGCTGGGCATTAAATCCCCACTATGTGGCCGCTTGTTCATTGGATTTACTTGTTTTTTCACTAGCTTATTTTCTAAAATGATTTAGAAAATTAGATGATTGACTTGGATAAAACCTATTACATCATAGTGGGGCCTACAAAGCCCTGGACGACTCCTGAGTACATCTAAGTAGAGAGTATACAATCGAATCTGAGTCCCTCTCCCAAGTAACAATGGCACCGTTCAGGGCTCGTTTGGCCGGGTGGATTGGAAGGGAATGAATATTATTAGGGTGGATGGTATGGATTTCTGGGTAATGATGGTGTCGTCAATGGATTGTCTTGAGATCCATGGGATTGCTATATCCCAGGATTGCTATATTCAGTCTGTTTAGCACGCCCGGCCAATCCTGAGATCAAACCTTCCCATCCCTTCCAATTCCTCTAACCAAACACCTCCCAGGCAAATTTGAGGGCCTGTTTGGCTGGGCAGATTGGATGGGATTGGAAGGGATTGGAAGGGATTCTAAGATAGATCCTGAGATTGGCTAGGCAGGCCAAACAGACACGAGATCCTGATCCCGGGATATATCAATCCCATGGATCTTAAGACAATCCACTGACATCACCATCATTACTTTTAAATCCCATCCAATCCATCCTAATCCCTTTAAAATTGCTTGGGACGTGTTTGGTTTGAGGGATTGAAAGGGATTGTACAGTTTAATCCCGGGATTGGCCAAGCGTGCCAAACAGACTGGATATAGCAATCCCGGGATATAGCAATCCCATAGATCTTGCACCAATCCACTAACGCAGCTATCATTACCTTGAAATCCATGCAATCCACTCTAATACCATCCAATCCCATCCAATTTGCCTGGCCAAACAGGCCCTGAACGGATTAGGGTGGATTGGATGGGATTTAAAGGTAATGATGGTGTTGTCAGTGGATTGTCTTAAGATCCATGGGATTGGGATCAGATCACCAACTCTATTTGGCACGCCCGGCCAAGCGCGGGATTTAACTTCCAATCCCTTCCAATACCATCCAATCCATTCCAATCTGACCGGCCAAACGGGCCCTCATATATACACCCGTCCAAGGTGTGACATACATTAAAGATTTTGAAAATCCTGCGAAAATGATTTTTGTAACTATAGTTCCAACAACCCACCGGTCCGGATTCACCTGTAGGTCCTTTTCCAGATATGGTAGACCCTCTCTATAAGCCGTACCCGACACGGATTGCTTGCTACTGCCTGCCGACTTGGTGCTAGATGGGGCCCCTTTGAGAAATGCACTCGTCCGTTCATTTAGCCAAATCAGTCCAAAATGAGGTAGACTCAAGTGGGATGCCCGTGACGATTTAACATCCGCCTATGAAACATTCATGGTCACAGAAGTTCTAATATTTTTGTTTTCAGTTCATCACATAGGAATGACTTTATGAGCCGTGTGGATTGCATATAAACATTATAGTGGACCCAGGGAGGTTCAAGAGAAGCACTCCTTGCTTCTCTTAACACTTACTATGTGGCTACTGGTTGGCCTATTTTCCTTGAAATCTTGGTTAATATGATCTAATAAACATGTTTGATGTCAAATAGAAAATATAATAGTAGGCTCCGAATGGGCTTTTATTTATTTATTTTTTTTTTTTTGTGTAAATTTTAATTTTATTTAGTGGACATTCAATTAGTATAGATTTTTTGTGGTGTGGTTCACTTAAGATTTAGATATACTTCATTTTTAGATCAAACTAAAAATTGATTTGGAAAAAAAGAAGACAAACAGGGCGGATAAAATACATAAATCTTGGTATACCCGTACCGACTAATAGCCACCTTACAAGTGACAGCTTAAGTAGCAAATCCGCGTCCCATTACCTTCTCCACTTTTTCTTACGGTGGGGCCACTTGAGTTTTGGATCTTCTTTTTAAGGCCATGTCCACGTGATCTTTCGAACGGATGGCCGGGTTGATTTCCAACAAATATCACAGTAGGCCCTACCTAGCTTCCTGTTGCAGGCAATCCGCATCTTGCCATAGCATCATGCTCTCTGTGATGGAGCAGGCGCGGGCACGCACAATTCAACATGGCGCACGTGAAAGATCTTATCCACTATCGCGTGGGGTGCACTGATCCCAAAATGAGACTTGTAGACTGATAAGGCGAGCCACACTTGTAATATAAAAAAGGACGGTTAGAAAAACAAGACCCATTTCGCATATTCAATCTTAAAGTGTGGCCCACCTGATAAGTGGATGCGCCTGGTTTTTATTTATTTATTTATAATATGACCGGTTCGGATCTCGCACATGTCCTTCGTTAACCCGTGTTAGTAGACGAGTTCGTTGGGTGAGTTAGACTTACGTCATCCCTCATCCGTACGGTCAGCCGATAACTACGCCACGTCAAGATGAGGTGACGGCGGTGGACTTTTTCCGCAAATTCCCTCGTGCTATAAAATAGAACTCCCAAGGACTCTGTGATTCTCTGTCCTTGGGTCCTTAATCGGTAGAAGTGGGCCACGTGGTTTGGTGATCCAGACCGTTGAAGTGAAGCTTGCCCCTGGTTATGAATCATATTCCGAAAACGGTCACCCTATCGACAATGCTAATTATTTACGAAACAGAGGGTTAAGAAGAAAAGACCAGTCATCCAAGTTCAATCGATAGAAGGGCCGCAGATTGGATGGCTGTAATCTTCCAATCAGATAGCATCGGATAAATGGTCTGCATCAACAGTGCACAGGTCCTTTCGTGCAAAAATCCGAAGTATCGATCATGCATATCCCGGCCACCTGCCCAGCTAAGGGCTGAAAGTGACGTTTCTCATCCTTACTCCGGATTGCCAGCACCACCAGACGTGGACTTGGTACCGGCCCGGCGTGTACGGACGGGGTTACAAGGGAAGCGGATTGGCTGGTGTACCACACAACAGCTATCTATCTAATGTATACGTGGCGTGCTAAGACGAGCGCCGACTCTTCAAGTTGTACCAACCGTTCAAAAGAGATCAAAGTTACGTGGCCGCACGAGGATGTATTTATTATATACACACCGTTAATCCATTTTTAGATATCATTTTAGAGCATTAGACAAAAAAAATAATCATATCCGAAGCTCAAATGGGCCACGCCAAAAATGGCAGCGGTGGTAATGATTTTCACTGTTAAAAATTCTCACGGCCACTATAACGTTTATTTTCCATCCAATCTGTTAATAAGGTCACAAATACATGAATACATAGATAGCTTAGGCCTTAAGATGAGCCCATCGAATGGATGGATCATTTGGATATAACAGTACCTCATGATGAGACCCACTGAGCATGCTGACGTCAATACACTAGCTATGCAGCTGATCTGTGGTACACCCGCAAATCCGCTCCTTGTTACAAGGGAAGCAGATTGGATGGTGTTCCACGCACCACCAGCCTAGCCAGTGCGTAGACATCAACGCGTTCTGTGAGTCTCATCACGAGGCATGTGTTATATCAAAATTGTTCATTTATTCAGCAAGCTCATGGTAAGACCTGAGACCTAAAGATTAAGTAGACCACGCGGCAAAAAGCAATAGAGGATCTATCGTCTGTCATTGAAACCCTTTTGGTGTGATTGAAGTTTTCGATCAATATGATCTTTATTTTTTTTCATTTTGAACTTGTGTGAACCTATGTGCATATTGGATAGAAAATAAATGTTACGGTGGGCCTATGAATGTTTTGACAATGAGAATCATTGTCTCCACTGTTATTTGTAGTGTAGTCCACTTGAGCTTTAGATAAATGACTCATTTTTACACTCGTGCTATAAAAAGATGTCACCAAATGGATGAACAGTTTGGATATAATAAATACCAACTTTGATCTCCTTTGAGCCATTTAGACAACTAGGAGCAGGAGGAGCATAAGTGCTCGATTTCCCATGACAGAGCCAAGTCCATAGTGTGATACACTAGCCAATCTGCTTCCCTTATATTCTGGTTAATTTAGTGATTTATCAAACATCTTTTAAGCATGTTTTGTGTGGCTTAATCTTTATTAGTGGCTTATCTTTAAGTTTCATGTAATCTACTAAGATGCTGTCTATCTATTTTGTAGCTCATTTTGCGAGGTTGATTGTGGACCACCATGGTATGCATGTGTTGTATAAACACATGCCATTAATCATGCGAGATCATTTTAAGGGGTGGTCCCAATTAAGGCATGGTCCCAAAGAATGATGTAGATAGAAAGCTCATAACATTGGGAACAATAATTCCAGCCATTGAAACCATACCAAGCCCAACAATGAAATTAATTTGCCTTCCAAGTGGTTGATGTGGTGATTAAGAAGTTTTCAAAAATAGGCATTCAATCCCCATTGCGTTCTTTGATGTAGTTCTTTAAAGCTTTGGTTTTACTTCATTTTTTAGCCCTTATCCTAAAATGATTTCACAAAATAAATAAGGATGTGGGTGAATGTAATACATACATCATAGTGAGGCTCACCTTACTTGGTGATGTCAACACATGACGCAGGGGAGGACGTGAGGTCGAGCACTGTCTTCCTCAAGAGGATAACTATTCCAAAGCCACGGAACTTCTCTGGACTCCTCACAGAGACTTCTCGAATCCACCAGGAAAGAAAACAGAAAATAGAAAGAAATTCTAATAAATTCGAATTTGATTAATGAATGAATAAAAACGAGTTCACAACCCTTTAAATAGGGGTACCAAGCAATGGGAAAGAAATCAGACTCAAACTACAACTAAAACTCCTAGAATTCGCAACTTACTATAAATAGTAAACTTACTATTTATAGACGGTTGTGATGTCTACTAGTGTGCAAGGTTTTCGGCCAAAAATATTAAGTGTCCTATTTGGCTTCACCAAAACGTTCTCCTAATTATTCTAAGCTCTTTTCACGTTGGGTGCAACTCTTAAAGCCCAACGGATGAAGAGTTATAATCAAACTAAAACTTACTATTTATAGTAAAAACGAAATTAAAACAGGGAAACGACTGTCGATCAAGGGGTTTTTGGCAATTTTGGGTTGCGTAACCCTGTTATGGCGGGTTGGTTGGCTAAAGTAGCTCGTTCTACCCTAAAATCATATATTTTACGTTAGATAACTCATTCCGAATTGTGAGATACGCCCAATCTAAGGTCCGATGGTCCGGATCACTTCTGTCGTCGACCGGGCCTTTTCTGATCCATCTTGGCCATGAAATTGTTCGCGACCCGCTCTACATTAGTCCCATCCACTTCAAAAGTACTCGTCCTCGAGTTCTCATCCTGCGCTAGTTCATGATACTCGGTCAAGTCCGCGACGTTGAAAGTCCGTGAGATCGCCATGTCATCTGGAAGATCAATAACATAAGCGTTATCATTGATCTTTCGGATGATTGGTACTGGTCCAATCTTTTTATTCTTCAACTTGTTGTACGTAAAATCGTTCTTTGAACAGATGGGCCATTACTTGGTCGCCCACCTCGAACACCTTTTGTCGCTGATGCTTGTCCGCTTGCTCTTTATACTTTTTGTTCGAGGCATATAGCTTAGTTTGTACCTCCACATGAATGCCTATGATCTTGTCAGCCATATGTTATGATGCAATGTTCATGCCTAGGAGCTTGGCCAGAGGGACCAAGTCTAGTGCGTGGCGAGGTACTCGTCCGTAAATAACTTGGAATGAGGGTTTCCCTGTCGAGCGGTTCACTATATTGTTGAATGCAAACTCCGCTTGAGACAAAGCCAAATCCCACTGATTCGGTTTTTCTCCTTAAATACATCGAAGGAGATTTCTCAACGTGCGATTCACAACCTCAGTTTGACCGTCAGTCTGTGGGTGGTAAGCGCTGCTGAACTGAAGTCGTATATCGAATCGAGTCCACAAAGTCCGCCAAAAGTGACTCATGAACTTCGTGTCACGGTCGTAAGTAATAGTCTTGGAAACCCCGTGTAGTCGCACAATTTCTTTGAAGAATAGATTCGCCATATGTGTTGCATCGAGAGTCCTCTTGCATGGAATAAAGTGCGCCATCTTGAAGAAACAATCTAATACCACAAATACCAAATCCATGCCATGTTGTGTTCGTGGGAGACTAAGCACGAAGTCCATAGACAAATCCTCCCAAGGGCCGTTAGGCATGGGTAACGGGGTGTAGAGGCTTGTATTATGAGATTGCCCCTTGGAGGTCTGACAAATATAACAACATTGGATTGCCTTTCCCATATCACGTATCAATTGCGGCCAGTAATACCGTTCTTCCACAAGAGCTCGCATCTTGTCTGGCCCAAGGTGTCCACTGAGGCCACCTCCATTTAGCTCTTGGATTATTTGTTCCCTTAGCGAACTGTTTAGGATGCACAGTCGATTCCCCTTGAAAAAGAACTCGTCTTGCATATATAAGTCGCTGGGGTGACCTTCTTGGCATCTAACCCATACGTCCTTAAAGTCGTCGTCATCGGTATATGTCTTTGAGGCGCTCGAACCCGACAACCTCATTGCTCATAGCAACTAACAAAGTTGCACGATGACTTAACGCATCCGCTACTTTATTCTGTTGCCCTGACTTGTGTTTTAATACGAATGTGAGTTCCTGCAAAAATGAGATCCATCTAGTATGCACATGGTTAATGTTAGCTTGACAATTAATGAATTTGAGAGCTTAATGGTCCGTGTAAAGTATGAATTCCCTTTGAATCAAATAATGTCGCCAGTGTTGCAGTGCCTGGACCACTGGACCACCGCATATAACTCGATCTCATATGTAGACCACTTCTTGCATGCATCGCTAAGTTTCTCACAGTAGAAGGCTACCAGCCTACCTTCTTGAGACAAAACTCTCCTAATTCCGACATATGAGACATCACATTCAACTTCAAAGAGTTTGTCAAAGTTAGGAAGTATAAGAACCGGGGTTGTGAATAATCTACGCTTGATTTCGGCAAAGCTCTTGTCGGCTTTGTCAGTCCACTGAAACTGCCCTTTCTTCATGTAATTTGTGATTGGTGATACAATGGTACTGAAATTTTTCACGAACCAACGATAAAATGTCACCAGTCCATGAAAACTTCGCACTTCGTGAATATTTGTGGGAACCGGCCATTCTCTGATTGCCTTCACCTTTTCCTCATCCACCCGAATGCCCGTAGATGTTACGATAAAACCCAGGAATAATAAGCTATCTGTCATGAAGCTGCACTTTTTTAAATTGAGATACAGTTTATTTTTAGTGAGCACTTGAAGGACCTTCTTGAGGTGTTCCATATGGGTGGTTTCGTCTTGACTATATATCAAAATATCATCGAAATAAACCACAACGAACCGCCCAATGAAAGGTTTCAGAACCTGGTTCATCAATCTCATAAATGTGCTAGGCGCATTCGAAAGACCGAAGGGCATGACCATCCATTCGTATAATCCTTCTTTGGTCTTAAAGGCCGTTGCTGTATTCGAATCTGATGGTAGCCGCTCCTTAGGTCCAATTTAGAGAATATTTTTGCACCCTCTAGCATGTCCAGCATATCGTCCAACCGTGGTATAAGAAACCTGTATTTTATGGTGATTTTGTTGATGGCTCAGCTGTCAACATACATGCGCTAACTCTCATCTTTCTTTGGAGTTAATAGAGCTGGTACAACACATGGACTCATGCTTTTTCGAATAAGACCCTTACGGATCAACTCCTCTACTTGTCCCTGCAGAATCTCGCACTCATTCGGACTCATTCGATAATGAGGACGATTAGGTAAACTGGACCCAGGGACAAAGTCGATATGATGTTGGATATCCCTCATGGGGGGTAACCCATCGGGAAGGTCATCGGGCCAGATTTCTTTGAATTCATGTAGCAGGGGCCTTAGTCTTTCAGGGATGATGGTAGGCTCGAGTTCTTTCCCTTTTATAATTAATGCATAAGTCTGTCCTCTTTCTTTGGATTCTTCCACGAAATCCCATATGGTTAAGAGAAAACGACCATCCACTTTAAAAGTTTCAGGTGGTCCCTCTGTATCCATAGGGGCCAAATGGTCTTCCAGCCATCCTTGAAGAAGATATATATGTTATCTCGCCATTTATGAGTGGCGTCACGGTTAGATTGCCAGGGTCGACCGAGTAGTATGTGACATGCTTCCATGTCAACCATATCGCATACTACTTCATCCATATAATGTTTACCAATTGAAAAGGATATGGTGTACCGTTCAGTTACCTTTGTTTCGCTGACCTTCTTGATTCAACCGATTGTATATGGAGAGGGATGACGCTCCGTTTTCAATTGTAATTTTTCCACCATGACCTTAGAGACGATGTTCTCGCTGCTCCCACTGTCAATGATTACGTCACAAACTTTTTGATTCACTGTACACCTAGTGCGGAAGATGTTATGCCTCTATGGATGCACTTCTTTTCTTGGCGCATATAATAGTCGCCTCACGACTAGCGACTCGCCGTGATCTTGCTGAACTCAACCTGAATTATCTGCTTCGTCCTCGGTAGTATGCTCATGTTCTTCAATATCTGTATCTTCATAAGCGTTATTAGCACTATCATCATTGATGGCGAGATTTGCCACTTTTCGCTGGGGACAAGTATTTGATAGGTGGCTTAGTTGGCCACAACAATAGTAGTTATAGGGCCTTGGCCGAGCATAGGGGTTCAAAATTCTACTTGAACCAGCAGTAGTCGATACACCCCTAATCTTAGTTCTCAGACGTAGGAGTTTGAGTGCATGCTCCTAAGGGCTCCTTCCCCTTGGGCTGTACAGTTCCCTGGGGCAGACCTGCTATAGGGATCCTTGCAGTAGGATAGGTCCGTGTGTTAGGACGTTCAAGTTGTGCTTCTACCCGAGTAGCCAACTTGATCGCATCATTCATCGTCCAAACGGACTGCATCTAGACCCGATCCTGGATAGCCATACGCAATCCACCGTTGAATCGAACGACTTGCTGTGATTCAGTCTCGACCAAATCGTTACGCGCTGCCAGGTGGTAAAATTCTTCTGCGTATTTCCTCACCAACCGACTACCCTGTCGACAATTTTGGTATTGTTGGAATAATACCTAATTGTAATCGCTAGGGAGGAATCAGGCACCTAGTAGCTGCTTCATCCGCTGCCAGGTGCAGATTGGTGCTTTTGTCTGCCTGGTTCACACGAGTTGCAGTTGTTCCCACCAAGCTGAAACTCCTCCTTTCAGCTTGTAAGTTAAAAGCTTGACCTTCTTTGCTTCAAGGATGTCCATATAGTCGAAAAATCGCTCAACTTCAGAAAGCCAATTGAGGAAATCTTCAATAAGTAGTTGACCATTGAAGCTAGGAATATCAACCCGCATCTTGAATTTTCGATCCGTTCGATCTACTCGATCGCCGTCATGTCTGGGGTGTTGGAAGATTATATCATCGATTTCCTCCTCACTGGAGCCCCCTTCCTCAGGAATAACCCTTGGATGCACTGCCGGTATTATTCTGCGATTAGGGCGATTATGAGTTTCAGTAATGGGCAGTGGAGGATTACCACCAGGAACATGGAGTTGCCTTAGGTTTTCCGCCAAGAGATCCGTTATGCAGTCGATGGAAGCTTGCAGCCCTTGCATGGCTTGCTGATTCTCTCGTTGCACTACTTTGAAAGCTGCCGCCGTTAAAGGTAAATTCCCTGAAGCACCGCTCATGGGATTGTTGCCCGACCCGTCGTTAGAAGCCATCGATCCGAGGAGAAACCTCGCTTTGATACCAAACTGATGCAGGGGAGGACGTGAGGTCGAGCACCATCTTCCTCAAGAGGATAACTATTCCGAATCCACGGAACTTCTCTGGACTCCTCACAGAGACTTCTCGAATCCACCAGGAAAGAAAGTAGGAAATAAAAAAAATTCTAATAAATTCGAATTTAATTAATGAATGAATAAAAATGAGTTCACAACCCTTTAAATAGGGGTACCAAGCAATGAGAAAGAAATCAGAATCAAACTACAACTAAAACTCCTAGAATTCGCGACTTACTATAAATAGTAAACTTACTATTTATAGACGGTCGTGATGTCTACTAGTGCGCAAGGTTTTCGGCCAAAAATATCAAGTGTCCTATTTGGCTTCACCAAACCGTTCTCCTAATTATTCTAAGCTCTTTTCACGTTGGGTGCAACTCGTAAAGCCCAACGGATGAAGAGTTATAATCAAATTAAAACTTACTATTTATAGTAAAAACGAAATTAAAACAAGGAAACGACCGTCGATCAAGGTGTTTTTGGCAATTCTGGGCTGCGTAACCCTGTTATGGCTGGTTGGTTGGCTAAAGTAGCTCGTTCTACCCTAAAATCATATATTTTACGTTAAATAACTCATTCCGAATTGTGAGATACGCCCGATCTAAAGTCCGACAGTCCGGATCACTTCTGTCGTCGACCGGGCCTTTTCTGATCCATCTTGGCCATGAAACTGTCCGCGACCCGCTCTACATCAACACACCATTGTGGTCAGGGCAAATCCGCTTCCCTCAAATTTTGCCTTGTTCTCTCATTTTAGGCCTGAGGAAAGAAATGAGGCACATCCAAAGCTCCTATGTACTACATAAGAAACAATATGAAACTTATATTAATCTTCACCATTAAAACCCTCCTAAGGCCCACCTTAGATGTTTATTTTCTATCAAACTTATTCTAAGATCACTCCAATTTGATTGAAGGGAAAACACAAATATCATCTTCATCAAACTATGGCCTCAACAAGTTTTAAATGGTAGCATTTAATCTCTACTATGTTCTGTGATGTAGTCTATTTGAGGTTGAGATTAGTTCATGCCTTAAAATGAGCTCGCAAAATAAACGTCTGGATAACTAGATCTAGTGGCTAAGGATTTGTACGGATAAATAGATCTCGTGGCTAAGGATTTGTACATTGTTATCATTGTACTATTATATCCAGGTACAGGATTTCTCGGAAATAAAAAACAAATAAAACAAAAGAAACCTAAGAGCTAGAAGACAGGCACCATAGAATGTAATTATAGCTGAAATGCACCATAATGCAGTGCAATACCAGCAGCCAAAAAGGCTCCACGCAAATCTGGTCGTCCGAAGGTCATGTGTCCCGAAAATTAGGAAATAAATGATGTCCCGAAAACAACAGTCCCCACAAACAAAACAACTAAAGCCAGTATGTGTGGGCCCATTGCACCCCTTTAAGTCAATGGGCACCTAACCCTTCTGCTAAAAAAAAAAGGGTGATTGGTCTGCTTTGGTTGTGTGCAAACTTAGCCAATATAGGCGTGGAAAAAAAAAGTGATGACCAGATGTGCAAGTCTGCAATAGCTCGGAGTGTGGGGCCCACCAAAGTAATGGATGAGATGGACATTGGGGAAGAAAATGTGAGCCAAGTACATTGGACAAACTTATTCAAAAGTTGTAGGCTATATGATATGCCAATGGGAGCAGACCCCAACATCTATTATAAAAATGAATCATTGATGATTGCATTTTGAAATGCTAGTTAGATTCCAAACAATGGAGGACTAGTAAACTCTAAGTCCATACAATATTTCTTTAAAAATGTCTTAACATAGCTTTAGAAGTATGAATTTTACATAAGCAATTCTTAATAAATAATTCTGAAATTTTAAAAGAAATGCCAACCTGACACTTTATCCATTGTTTGATTTTACTGTTGCTGGAAGCAATGCCAATCTATCACTCTTTACTTTCTTTTCTCATGTGAATTTCTTGTATTCATCTGTTGTGGACCCATGTCTGTATAAACTCAACAAAGAAGGTTCAATTCATCAACTTTTTTTTTTTTTTTTTTTTTTAAAATTTTTAAATTTTTTTAAAACTCTTTTACACAGGCACACACACCCCACACACTCACGCTACTGGAATTTCACCACCTATGGGTACTCGAACCCTTGACTGGGAGTTGAAACTCCTGAGAGTCGTAGGTGGGTACTCGAACCCTTGACTGGGAGTTGAAACTCCTGAGAGTCTACCACCCGAGCAAGAGTTCAATTCATCAACTTATGTGCCTCTCACTGAATCTCAACCATCCAATTTTCAAGAGGTAGTCTTTTTAAGTCTCATAATCTGTCATTATGGTACAATTTCCACTGCCTTAATTTAAGCTGTTGAAGTCCATGCTAGGCTCAATCATGAAATTGAAACTTCTAATGTCTATAACCACCTTCATGTTCTTCCAGATGACACTGAAATTTAAGGCCCATTTAGTGGAAAGTAGGATGGCAAAAGTTGATAAGATTTTGCCCTTTGAGATTTCAAGTGGGCCCCAATATTTTGAATTGACAATATGCGATGGAATTATAGAGATTTTATTGCAATTTGACTAACATACCACCGTAATCTATGCCCACTGATTTTGTCAACTACATGGTCTTATTATCTACAAACCTATAATTCACTAATATGCGAGATAATTTAAATTTCAGGCCTTTGGTTCCAAACTTTTGATTTGATGAGAACATCTATGGATGTGGTGTTAGATTATATGCTGGTAAAAAGAATTAAGAATGACAAGTTCTTCACCCAAAATAGAATAATGTCAGGCCCATGGCTGTGGTTATTTAATGTGGCTGTTATGTTACCTGTGAGGTTAATGCCCTTCGTGCATAAGATATGGGATATATAATTATCCTTCACATGTAGATACTATGAGACCTCTACAAATGATTTTAGATTGAAAGGTTTAGTCAACCATAGACCATTTTGCATATTAGCATGATCTGAGTAGTGCATGATTAATTAGATGCAGGTACATATGAGATGTGCCAATACCTTGATCCATGAGGAGATACACATGAAATCTCAATGAAATTGGCATGCTTAGCTTGGTATCAATTTAAATCTTATAAGTTTAAGACCATATCTAATAACAAGGATTGATATCGGATAATCAAAGAGATCCCACATGATACTCGCATATACAATGACCACTAGATCAACCATATGTGAAGAAAGCAGAATGTGTTTTGAAATCACTTGCCTACAACCAATGTATATATTTATAGTCCTTTACTCCGCAAGTATGATTTTCTTTTAAGTGACTTAATGTCCTTAGTATTCTGGACTAGATGGCTTAATTTATAGTGAGTTGATGCTACTTTGGTGTGCATTCTCAAGATCATTGTTGCACAATAAAATCTATGACATGTTAGGATACAAAATAAATGAAAGATAAATACCAAGTTATTTGAGAAGTATGAAGTTGATCCAACATCACTATCTTGCCAATTTAGTCCAGTCACTATCACTGTCCTTTTTTTTTTTTTTTTTGGGTAGTACTGTGGTCCACCCATTTACTCTAAGAAGTGCACTAGACAAGTGGTTTTAATACATCAAAGACTTGTATATAGTTTTAAGTTTATTCGATGTTAGAATTGTGATATAGGGGCCAGGCTACTTTGACTTATGAAGAAGTGCATGGTGGGGCCCGCCTGTCAATCTACTATAAGAAGCGCACTAATTCGAGGACTAGACATACTAACAAGGTGTGCAATTTGAAATTATATTTTCTCATATTAGCTCACTGGATGGGAATGGAAAATATTTTTGAAAACCTAAGGGCTTATTTGGTTTAGGGGGAAATAATTTTTTGATCTTTCCATTTCTTTAGTATTATGAAAATGGGACTATAACTACCACTGTGCAGTGTTTAAAATGTTTGGTTGACATATTGAGTTTTCTAAGAAAAGTTTAAATTTTTTTGGTTAATGTACAAAGGTATACTGTAATTTTTTTTTTTTCTCTAATTTTAAACATGAACGACTCCCCTTATTCAAATGGAAAGTGGAAGTTCACAAGATTTGTTTAAGAACAGAAGCCCAAAATGATAACATCTTTCAAACCTCATAATAATAATGATGATGATGATGGTTGCATCCATTCACATGTGTAGCCTATAAAAATGGATTCACTTGTAGCACTAATGACAAGCAACGGTCCATGTTGGTTTGGTCCATTTGATGAAATAATGATGAGGTGCATGCACGTGGAGCCTATCATGCTAATAGTTTTGGATCAACAAAATGAGGGTCCCACTTGTAGCCATGAATGGAAAGTAATGGTAAATATGCCCATTTTGAAGGCTAGTGCTTCTCAAACATTGATGTGTGTGTGTGTGTGTGTGTGTGTGTGTGTGTGTGTGTGTGTGTGTATATATATATATGACAATCATGCATGTGGGGCCTACTAAGCCAACTATTTGGATCGACATAATTAAAGTGAACCCCACTTGTAGCAATGAGTAGCAAGCAATGGTTGACGTTGAATTTGGTTCAGATTAAAAGGTGAACATTTTCCAAATCAAGAAAGTATGAAAGAGCAGATTCATCCATGTGTGACATATCAGGCTAATGGTTTAACCCAATGAATCACAGGTCTCAGTTGTAGTACTCATTTATTTTGGTTCATATTGGAAGTCCAGATCTTCTAAACCCTTGAAAAAGAAAAGTCGCTTGCATGCATCCATCCGTGGCCTATCAAATGGTACTTTGGATCAACGAAATATGGGCCCCACTTATAAGATGCTTAGCGGGAAGAAGTGGATATGGACCGCATTAACAGCATATTGAATTAAGATGCATATATTCCCCAATATTTTCAGTCTGTCTAAAACCAACACATGAATATTAAAGAGTGATGAAAATGAAGCTAGACACAACAAAGAGAATACAATCCGTAGTGGGATCAAGATGCCCATTCACTTTTTCATAATCCATTCATGAAACCTGTGTTACATTGATCTATTTCTATTATAAAATCATTTAATTATTTATAATATTCTATACAAATAACAAATACATATTTTGTATTTATATGTCCAATCATGAACCATTCATTAGTATGATTAAATAGTCAAATGTCAGTTCACAAACCATTCACCATTCACAAACAATTATATTGGTTTCCCACCATGATTTGACGATTTAGACGAGTCATATTGAGTCATATTGTCTCATCTGACTTGAGTCGGTTTCAGTTGTGAATGAATTGATATCACAAATCACCTCAAACTAGCAAACTGAACAGAGTTGGGTTGAGTTACCAAGTAAAATTAGTTTAAAATATGACACTTTCTTTTGTAGAAAATTACTAACAAATAAACTCCGTATTTGGTTTTCACAGTAAATTTCGTTATCAAAGGATAGAGATGGAAAGTATGGTCCAAGTGATCATTAAAGTTTAACATAATTTAATTTTTAGACGATTCTCACATTTCTATTAAAAAATTTTCATCTTTCCAATGCAATGTCAATGGTATTCTTTCTTTGTGTTCTTAGCTTCTGGGTGCCTGTACATGCAATTTAAGCGGAGGTTGGTGGAGCTTCTACTTGAACATTGACTTCTCTTCGATTTTGGAAAACCCATCATTTGACTTAGTGATGCAACTTACACTAGTGTCTTTAATGGATACATACAGAGATACGATCTTCAATATGGAAACTCTTACTTTAAGACTACAAAAATACAGTTTTGTGGAAAAGAATTTTGGGGGTTAAATAACTCCTTATTTACATTATAATTCCATTTGCAAATTTACTAAAGTGGTACCTAGCATCATGCTATTAAGCTAAGGAGTCTGGCTTGTTCAAAAATCTTGCACATCAATGAGGTAGAATTTGCCTATGTTGAAAAAAAATTAATTTCAGTTGGAATTGGATATTATGTACTGAAATGTAAAGGAATAAATGAAACTTGTACGTGAGTTTTAAAACAATTATAACTTTTTAGGTATATGTGAAGATACGGGAGTTTTCTTTATTCAAATTACATGTTATATTTAGACAATTACCTGCATATGAAATTAATATACATTTATTTTTCACAATAAATTTCGTTATCAAATGATAGAGATGGAAATTATGTTCCAAGTGATCATTAAAGTTTAACATAATTTAATTTTTAGACGATTCTCACATTTCTATTTTGCCAATGCAATGTCAATGGTATTCTTTCTTTGTGTTCTTAGCTTCTGGCTGCCTGTACATGTAATTTAAGTGAAGGTTGGTGGAGCTTCTACTTGAACATTGACTTATTTTCGATTTTGGAAAACCAATCATTTGACTTAGTGATGCAACTTACACTAGTGTCTTTATTTGATACATACAGAGATACGATCTTCAATATGGAAACTCTTACTTTAAGACTACAAAAATTCATTTTGTGGAAATGGATTTTGAGGGTTAAATAACTCCTTATTTACATTATAATTCCATTTACAAATTTAGTAAAGTAGTACCTAGCACCATGTTATCGAGCTAAGAAGTCTGACTTGTTCACAAATCTTGCACATCAATGATGTAGAATTTGCCTATGTTGAAGAAAAAATTAATTTTAGTTGAAATTGGATATTATGCACTGGAATGTAAAGGAATACATGAAACTTGTACTTGAGTCTTAAAACAATTATACCTTTTTAGGTGTATGCGAAGATACGAGAGTTTTCTTTATTCAAATTACATGTTATATTTAGACAATTACCTATATATGAAATTAATATACATTTGTTTTTCACAATAAATTTCGTTATCAAAGGATAGATATGGAAAGTATGGTCCAAGTGATCATTAAAGTTTAAAATAATTTAATTTTTAGACGATTCTCACATTTCTATTAAAATATTTCAATCTTGCCAATGCAATGTCAATGGTATTCTTTCTTTGTGTTCTTAGGTTCTGGCTGCTTGTACATACAATTTAAGTGGAGGTTGGTGGAGCTTTTACTTGAATATTGACTTATCTTCGATTTTGGAAAATCAATCATTTGACTTAGTGATGCAACTTACACTAGTGTCTTTATTGGATACATACAGAGATATGATCTTCAATATGAAAACTCCTAATTTAAGACTACAAAAATGCATTTTGTAGAAAGGGATTTTAGGGATTAAATAACTCTTTATTTACATTATAATTCCATTTACAAATTTACTAAAGTGGTACCTTGCACCATGCTATCGAGCTAAGAAGTCTGGCATGCTCACAAATCTTGCACATCAATGAGGTAGAATTTACCTATGTTGAAGAAAAAATTAATTTCAGTTGGAATTGGATATTTTACACGGGAATGTAAAGGAATACATGAAAGTTATACATGAGTCTTAAAACAATTATACCTTTTTAGGTGTATGCGAAGATACGAGAGTTTTTTTTATTCAAATTACATGTTATATTTAGACAATTACCTGCATATGAAATTAATATACATTTGTTTTACACAATAAATTTCGTTATCAAAGGTTAGAGATGGAAATTATGGTCCAAGTGATCATTAAAGTTTAACATAATTTAATTTTTAGACGATTCTCACATTTCTATTAAAATATTTCTATCTCGCCAATGCAATGTCGATGGTATTCTTTCTTTTTGTTCTTAGCTTTTGGCTACCTATACATGCAATTTAAGTGGAGGTTGGTGGAGCTTCTACTTGAACATTGACTTCTCTTCGATTTTGGAAAACCAATAATTTGACTTAGTGATGCAATTTACACTAGTGTCTTTATTGGATACATACAGAGATACGATCTTCAATATGGAAACTCTTACTTTAAGATTACAAGAATGCATTTTGTGGAAAAAGATTTTGGGCATTAAATAACTCCTTATTTACATTATAATTGCATTTATAAATTTACTAAAGTGGTACCTAGCACCATGCTATCGAGCTAAGAAGTCTGGCTTGCTCACAAATCTTGCACATCAATGAGGTAGAATTTACCAATGTTGAAGAAAAAATTAATTTCAGTTGGAATTGGATATTATACACTGGAATGTAAAGGAATATATGAAACTTATACATGAGTCTTAAAATAATTATACCTTTTTAGGTGTATGCGAAGATACGAGAGTTTTCTTTATTCAAATTACATGTTATATTTAGACAATTACCTGCATATGAAATTAATATACATTTGTTTTTCACAATAAATTTCGTTATCAAAGGTTAGAGATGGAAATTATGGTCCAAGTGATCATTAAAGTTTAACATAATTTAATTTTTAGACGATTCTCACATTTCTGTTAAAATATTTCTATCTTGTCAATGCAATGTCAATGGTTTTCTTTCTTTTTGTTCTTAGCTTCTGGCTGCCTATACATGCAATTTAAGTGGAGGTTGGTGGAGTTTCTACTTGAACATTGACTTCTCTTCAATTTTGGAAAACCAATCATTTGACTTAGTGATGCAACTTAGACTAGTGTCTTTATTGGATACATACAGAGATATGATCTTCAATATGGAAACTCTTACTTTAAGACTACAAAAATGCATTTTGTGGAAAAAGATTTTGAGGGTTAAATAACTCCTTATTTACATTATAATTCCACTTACAAATTTACTAAAGTGGTACCAAGCACCATGTTATCGAGCTAAGAAGTCTACCTTATTCACAAATCTTGCACATCAATGAGGTAGAATTTGCCTATGTTGAAGAAAAAATTAATTTTAGTTGAAATGGGATATTATGCACTGGAATGTAAAGAAATACATGAAACTTGTATATGAATCTTAAAACAATTATACCTTTTTAAGTGTATGTGAAGATACGAGAGTTTTTTTTATTCAAATTACATGTTATATTTAGAGAATTACCTGCATATGAAATTAATATACATTTGTTTTTCACAATAAATTTCATTATCAAAGGATAGATATGGAAAGTATGGTCCAAGTGATCATTAAAGTTTAACATAATTTCTTTTTTACACGATTCTCATATTTCTATTAAAATATTTTCATCTTGCCAATGCAATGTCAATGGTATTCTTTCTTTGTGTTCTTAGCTTTTGGCTGCCTGTACATGCAATTTAAGTGGAGGTTGGTAGAGCTTCTACTTGAACATTGACTGCTCTTCGATTTTGAAAAACCCATCATTTGACTTAGTGATGCAACTTACACTAGTGTCTTTATTAGATACAAATGGAGATATGATCTTCAATATAGAAACTCTGACTTTAAGACTACAAAAATGCATTTTGTGGAAAAGGATTTTGGAGGTTAAATAACTCCTTATTTACATTATAATTCCATTTTCAAATTTACTAAAGTGGTACCTAGCACCATGCTATCGAGCTAAGAAGTCTAGCCTGTTCACAAATCTTGCACATCAATGAGGTAGAATTTGCCTACGTTGAAGAAAAAATTAATTTCAGTTGGAATTGGATATTATGCACTGAAATGTAAAAGAATACAGGAAACTTGTACGTGAGTCTTGTAAGAATTATAACTTTTTAGGTGTATGCGAAGATACGAGAGTTTTCTTTATTCAAATTACATGTTATATTTTGATAATTACCTACATATGAAATTAATATACATTTGTTTTTCACAATAAATTTCGTTATCAAAGGATAGAGATGCAAAGTATGGTCCAAGTGATCATTAAAGTTTAACATAATTTAATTTTTAGACGATTCTCACATTTCTATTAAAATATTTCCATCTTGCCAACGCAATGTCAATGGTATTCTTTCTTTGTGTTCTTAGCTTCTGGCTGCCTGTTCATGCAATTTAAGTGAAGGTTGGTGGAGCTTCTACTTGAACATTGACTTATTTTTTATTTTAGAAAACCAATCATTTGACTTAGTGATGCAACTTACACTAGTGTCTTTATTTGATACATACAGAGATATGTTCTTCAATATAGAAACTCTTACTTTAAGACTACAAAAATGCATTTTGTGAAAAAGGATTTTGGGGGTTAAATAATTCATTATTTATATTATAATTCCATTTATAAATTTACTAAAGTGGTACCTAACACCATGCTATCGAGCTAAGAAGTCTGGCTTGTTCACAAATCTTGCACATCAATGAGGTAGAATTTGCCTATGTTCAAGAAAAAATTAATTTTCATTGAAATTGGATATCATGCACTGGAATGTAAAGGAATACATGAAACTTGTACATGAGTCTTAAAACAATTATACCTTTTTAAGTGTATGCGAACATACGAGAGTTTTCTTTATTCAAATTACATATTATATTTAGACAATTACCTGCATATGAAATTAATATACAATTGTTTTTCACAATTAATTTCGTTATCAAAGGATAGATATGGAAAGTATGGTCCAAGTGATCATTAAAGTTTAACATAATTTAATTTTTAGATGATTCTTATATTTCTATTAAAATATTTCAATCTTGCCAATGCAATGTCAATGGTATTTTTTCTTTGTGTTCTTAGCTTCTGGTTGCCTGTACATGCAATTTAAGTGGAGGTTGGTGGAGCTTCTACTTGAACATTGACTTATCTTCGATTTTGAAAAACCAATCATTTGACCTAGTGATGCAACTTACACTAGTGTCTTTAATGGATACATATAGAGATACGATCTTCAATATGGAAACGCTACTTTAATACTACAAAAATACAGTTTTATGGAAAAGAATTTTGGGGGTTAAATAATTCCTTATTTACATTATAATTCCATTTGCAAATTTACTAAAGTGGTACCTATCACCATACTATCGAGCTAAGAAGTCTGGCTTATTCAAAAATCTTGCACATCAATGAGGTAGAATTTGCCTATGTCGAAGAAAAAATTAATTTGAGTTGGAATTAGATATTATGCACTGAAATGTATAGGAATACATGAAACTTGTACGTGAGTCTTAAAACTATTATAACTTTTTAGGTGTATGCGAAGATACGGGAGTTTTCTTTATTCAAATTAAATGTTATATTTAGACAATTACCTGCATATGAAATTAATATACATTTGTTTTTCATAATAAATTTTGTTATTAAAGGATAGAGATGGAAATTATGGTCCAAGTGATCAATAAAGTTTAACATAATTTAATTTTTAGACGATTCTCACATTTCTATTAAAATATTTCCATTTTGCCAATGTAATGTCAATGGTATTCTTTCTTTGTGTTCTTAGCTTCTGGCTGCCTGTACATGCAATTTAAGTGGAGGTTGGTGGAGCTTCTACTTGAACATTGACTTATCTTTGATTTTGAAAAACCAATCATTTGACTTAGTGATGCAACTTACAGTAGTGTCTTTATTAGATACATACAGGGATATGATCTTCAATATGGAAACTCTTACTTTAAGACTACAAAAATGCATTTTGTAGAAAGGAATTTTGGGGGTTAAATAACTCCTTATTTACATTATAATTCCATTTTCAAATTTAGTAAAGTAGTACCTACCACCATGTTATCTAGCTAACAAGTCAGGCTTGCTCACAATTCTTGCACATCAATGAGGTAGAATTTACCTATTTTGAAGAAAAAATTAATTTCAGTCGGAATTGGATATTATGCACTGGAATGTAAAGGAATACATGAAACTTGTACATGAGTCTTAAAACAATTATACCTTTTTAGGTGTATGCGAAGATACGAGAGTTTTCTTTATTCAAATTACATGTTATATTTAGACAATTACCTGCATATGAAATTAATATACATTTGTTTTTCACAATAAATTTCATTATCAAAGGAAAGATATGGAAAGTATGGTCCAAGTGATCATTAAAGTTTAATATAATTTAATTTTTAGTCGATTCTCACATTTCTATTAAAATATTTCAATCTTGCTAATGCAATGCCAATGGTATTCTTTCTTTATATTCTTAGCTTCTGGCTACCTGTACATGCAATTTAAGTGGAGGTTGGTGGAGCTTTTACTTGAACATTGACTTATCTTCGATTTTGGAAAACCAATCATTTGACTTAGTGATGCAACTTAAACTAGTGTCTTTATTGGATACATACAGAGATACGATCTTCAATATGGAAACTCTTACTTTAAGACTACAAAAATCCATTTTGTGGAAATGGATTTTGGGGGTTAAATAACTCCTTATTTACATTATAATTCTATTTGCAAATTTACTAAAGTGATACCTAGCACCATGCTATCGAGCTAAGAAGTCTGGCTTGCTCACAAATCTTGCACATCAATGAGGTAGAATTTTCCTATGTTGAAGAAAAAATTAATTTCAGTTGGAATTGAATATTATGCACTAGATTGTAAAGGAATACATAAAACTTATACATGAGTCTTAAAACAATTATACATTTTTAAGTGTATGTGAAGATACGAGAGTTTTCTTTATTCAAATTAAATGTTATATTTAGACAATTACCTGCATCTGAAATTAATAAACATTTGTTTTTCATAATAAATTTCGTTATTAAAGGATAGAGATGGAAATTATGGTCCAAGTAATCATTAAAGTTTAACATAATTTAATTTTTAGACGATTCTCACATTTCTATTAAAATATTTCTATCTTGCCAATGTAATGTCAATGGTATTCTTTCTTTGTGTTCTTAGCTTCTGGCTGCCTGTACATACAATTTGGGTGGAGGTTGGTGGAGCTTCTACTTGAACATTGACTTATCTTTGATTTTGGAAAACCAATCATTTGACTTAGTGATGCAACTTACACTAGTGTCTTTATTAAATACATATAGGGATATGATTTTCAATATGGAAACTCTTACTTTAAGACAACAAAAATGCATTTTGTAGAAAGGAATTTTGGGGGTTAAATAACTCCTTATTTACATTATAATTCCATTTTCAAATTTACTAAAGTAGTACCTAGCACCACGTTATCTAGCTAACAAGTCAGGCTTGCTCACAAATCTTGCACATCAATGAGGTAGAATTTACCTATTTTGAAGAAAAAATTAATTTCAGTCGGAATTGGATATTATGCACTGGAATGTAAAGGAATACATGAAACTTGTACATGAGTCTTAAAACAATTATACCTTTTTAGGAGTATGCGAAAATATGAGAGTTTTCTTTATTCAAATTACATGTTATATTTAGACAATTACCTGCATATGAAATTAATATACATTTGTTTTTCACAATAAATTTCGTTATCAAAGGAAAGATATGGAAAGTATGGTCCAATTGATCATTAAAGTTTAATATAATTTAATTTGTAGTCGATTCTCACATTTCTATTAAAATATTTCAATCTTGCCAATGCAATGTCAATGGTATTCTTTCTTTATGTTCTTAGCTTCTGGCTTCCTGGACATGCAATTTAAGTGGAGGTTCGTGGAGCTTCTACTTGAACATTGACTTATCTTTGATTATGGAAAACCAATCATTTGACTTAGTGATGCAACTTAAACTAGTGTCTTTATTGGATATATATAGAGATACGATCTTCAATATAGAAACTCTTACTTTAAGACTACAAAAATCCATTTTGTGGAAATGGATTTTGGGGGTTAAATAACTCCTTATTTACATTATAAATTTATTTGTAAATTTACTAAAATGATACCTAGCACCATGCTATCGAGCTAAGAAATCTAGCTTGCTTACAAATCTTGCACATCAATGAGGTAGAATTTGCCTATGTTGAAAAAAAAATTAATTTCAGTTGGAATTGAATATTATGCACTGGATTGTAAAGGAATACATAAAACTTATACATGAGTCTTAAAACAATTATACCTTTTTAAGTGTATGCGAAGATACGAGAGTTTTCTTTATTTAAATTACATGTTATATTTTGACAATTACCTACATATGAAATTAATATACATTTGTTTTTCACAATAAATTTCGTTATCAAAGGATAGAGATGCAAAGTATGGTCCAAGTGATCATTAAAGTTTAACATAATTTAATTTTTAGACGATTCTCACATTTCTATTAAAATATTTCCATCTTGCCAACGCAATGTCAATGGTATTCTTTCTTTGTATTCTTAGCTTCTGGCTGCCTGTACATGCAATTTAAGTGGAGGTTGGTGGAGCTTTTACTTGAACATTGACTTATCTTCGATTTTGGAAAACCAATCATTTGACTTAGTGATGCAACTTATACTGGTGTCTTTATTGTATACATACAGAGATATGATCTTCAATATGGAAACTCTTACTTTAAGACTATAAAAATGCATTTTGTGGAAAAGAATTTCGGGGGCTAAATAACTCCTTATTTACGTAATAATTCCATTTGCAAATTAACTAAAGTGGTACCTAGCACCCTGCTATCGAGCTAAGAAGTATGGCTTGTTCACAAATCTTGCTCATCAAAGAGGTAGAAATTGCCTATGTTGAAGAAAAAACTAATTTCTGTTGGAATTGGATATTATGCACTAGAATGTAAAGGAATACATGAAACTTGTACATGAGTCTTAAAACAATTAGACCTTTTTAGGTGTATGCGAAGATACGAGAGTTTTCTTTATTCAAATTACATGTTATATTTTGACAATTACCTGCATATGAAATTAATATACATTTGTTTTACACAATAAATTTCGTTATGAAAGGTTAGAGATGGAAATTATGGTCCAAGTGATCATTAAAGTTTAACATAATTTAATTTTTAGACGATTCTCACATTTCTATTAAAATATTTCTATCTCGCCAATGCAATGTCGATGGTATTCTTTCTTTTTATTCTTAGCTTGTGGCTGCCTATACATGCAATTTAAGTGGAGGTTGGTGGAGCTTCTACTTGAACATTGACTTCTCTTCGATTTTGGAAAACCAATAATTTAACTTAGTGAAGCAACTTACACTAGTGTCTTTATTGGATACATAGAGAGATACGATCTTCAATATGGAAACTCTTACTTTAAGACTACAAGAATGCATTTTGTGGAAAAAGATTTTGTGCATTAAATAACTCCTTATTTACATTATAATTCCATTTACAAATTTACTAAAGTGGTACCTAGCACCATGCTATCGAGCTAAGAAGTCTGGCTTGCTCAAAAATCTTGCACATCAATGAGGCAGAATTTACCTATGTTGAAGAAAAAATTAATTTCAGTTGGAATTGAATATTATACACTGGAATGTAAAGGAATATATGAAACTTATACATGAGTCTTAAAACAATTATACCTTTTTAGGTGTATGCGAAGATACGAGAGTTTTCTTTATTCAAATTACATGTTATATTTAGACAATTACCTGCATATGAAATTAATATACATTTGTTTTTCACAATAAATTTCGTTATAAAAGGTTAGAGATGGAAATTATGGTCCAAGTGATCATTAAAGTTTAACATAATTTAATTTTTAGACGATTCTCACATTTCTATTAAAATATTTCTATCTTGCCAATGTAATGTCAATGGTATTCTTTCTTTGTGTTCTTAGCTTCTGACTGCCTGTACATGCAATTTAAGTGGAGGTTGGTGGAGCTTCTACTTGAACATTGACTTATCTTTGATTTTGGAAAACCAATCATTTGACTTAGTGATGCAACTTACAGTAGTGTCTTTATTAGATACATACAGGGATATGATCTTCAATATGGAAACTCTTACTTTAAGACTACAAAAATGCATTTTATAGAAAGGAATTTTGGGGGTTAAATAACTCCTTATTTACATTATAATTCCATTTTCAAATTTACTAAAGTAGTACCTAGCACCACGTTATCTAGCTAACAAGTCTGGCTTGCTCACAAATCTTGCACATCAATGAGGTAGAATTTACCTATTTTGAAGAAAAAATTAATTTCAGTTGGAATTGGATATTATGCACTGGAATGTAAAGGAATACATGAAACTTGTACATGAGTCTTAAAACAATTATACGTTTTGAGGTGTATGCGAAGATACGAGAGTTTTCTTTACTTAAATTACATGTTATATTTAGACAATTACCTGCATATGAAATTAATATACATTTGTTTTTCACAATAAATTTCGTTATCAAAGGAAAGATATGGAAAGTATGGTCCAAGTGATCATTAAAGTTTAATATAATTTAATTTTTAGTCGATTCTCACATTTCTATTAAAATATTTCAATCTTGCCAATGCAATGTCAATGGTATTCTTTCTTTATGTTCTTAGCTTCTGGCTGCCTGTACATGCAATTTAAGTGGAGGTTCGTGGAGCTTCTACTTGAACATTGACTTATCTTTGATTCTGAAAAATCAATCATTTGACTTAGTGATGCAACTTAAACTAGTGTCTTTATTGTATACATATAGAGATACGATCTTCAATATGGAAACTCTTACTTTAAGACTACAAAAATCCATTTGGTGGAAATGGATTTTGGGGGTTAAATAACTTCTTATTTACATTATAATTTTATTTGCAAATTTACTAAAGTGATACCTAGCACCATGCTATCGAGCTAAGAAGTCTGGCTTGCTCACAAATCTTGCACATCAATGAGGTAGAATTTGCCTATGTTGAAAAAAAAATTAATTTCAGTTGGAATTGAATATTATGCACTGGATTGTAAAGGAATACATAAAACTTGTACATGAGTCTTAAAACAATTATTCCTTTTTAAGTGTATGAGAAGATACGAGAGTTTTCTTTATTTAAATTACATGTTATATTTTGATAATTACCTACATATGAAATTAATATACATTTGTTTTTCACAATAAATTTCGTTATCAAAGGATAGAGATGCAAAGTATGGTCCAAGTGATCATTAAAGTTTAACATAATTTAATTTTTAGACGATTCTCACATTTCTATTAAAATATTTCCATCTTACCAACGCAATGTCAATGGTATTCTTTCTTTGTGTTCTTAGCTTCTGGCTGCCTGTACATGCAATTTAAGTGGAGGTTGGTGGAGCTTCAACTTGAACATTGACTTATCTTCGATTTTGGAAAACCAATCATTTGACTTAGTGATGCAACTTACAGTAGTGTCTTTATTAGATACATACAGGGATATGATCTTCAATATTGAAACTCTTACTTTAAGACTACAAAAATGCATTTTGTAGAAAGGAATTTTTGGGGTTAAATAACTCCTTATTTACATTATAATTCCATTTTCAAATTTACTAAAGTAGTACCTAGCACCACGTTATCTAGCTAACAAGTCTGGCTTGCTCACAAATCTTGCACATCAATGAGGTAGAATTTACCTATTTTGAAGAAAAAATTAATTTCAGTCGGAATTGGATATTATGCACTGGAATGTAAAGGAATACATGAAACTTGTACATGAGTCTTAAAACAATTATACCTTTTTAGGTGTATGCGAAGATACGAGAGTTTTCTTTAATCAAATTACATGTTATATTTAGATAATTACCTGCATATGAAATTAATATACATTTGTTTTTCACAATAAATTTCGTTATCAAAGGAAAGATATGGAAAGTATGGTCCAAGTGATCATTAAAGTTTAATATAATTTAATTTTTAGTCGATTCTCACATTTCTATTAAAATATTTCAATCTTGCCAATGCAATGTCAATGGTATTCTTTCTTTATGTTCTTAGCTTCTGGCTGCCTGTACATGCAATTTAAGTGAAGGTTCGTGGAGCTTCTACTTGAACATTGACTTATCTTTGATTCTGGAAAACCAATCATTTGACTTAGTGATGCAACTTAAACTAGTGTCTTTATTGGATACATATAGAGATACGATCTTCAATATGGAAACTCTTACTTTAAGACTACAAAAATCCATTTTGTGGAAATGGATTTTGGGGGTTAAATAACTCCTTATTTACATTATAATTCTATTTGCAAATTTACTAAAGTGATACCTAGCACCATGCTATCGAGCTAACAAGTCTGGCTTGCTCACAAATCTTGCACATTAATGAGGTAAAATTTGCTTATGTTGAAAAAAAAATTAATTTCAGTTGGAATTGAATATTATGCACTGGATTGTAAAGGAATACATAAAACTTGTACATGAGTCTTAAAACAATTATACCTTTTTAAGTGTATGCGAAGATACGAGAGTTTTCTTTATTTAAATTACATGTTATATTTTGATAATTACCTACATATGAAATTAATATACATTTATTTTTCACAATAAATTTCGTTATCAAAGGATAGAGATGCAAAGTATGGTCCAAGTGATCCTTAAAGTTTAACATAATTTAATTTTTAGACGATTCTCACATTTCTATTAAAATATTTCCATCTTGCCAACGCAATGTCAATGGTATTCTTTCTTTGTGTTCTTAGCTTCTGGCTGCCTGTACATGCAATTTAAGTGAAGGTTGGTGGAGCTTCTACTTGAACATTGACTTATCTTCGATTTTGGAAAACTAATCATTTGACTTAGTGATGCAACTTACACTAGTGTCTTTATTGTATACATACAGAGATATGATCTTCAATATGGAAACTCTTACTTTAAGACTATAAAAATGCATTTTGTGGAAAAGGATTTCGGGGGTTAAATAACTCCTTATTTACATAATAATTCCATTTGCAAATTAACTAAAGTGGTACCTAGCACCTTGCTATCGAGCTAAGAAGTATGGCTTGTTCACAAATCTTGCTCATCAAAGAGGTAGAAATTGCCTATGTTGAAGAAAAAACTAATTTCTTTTGGAATTGGATATTATGCACTAGAATGTTAAGGAATACATGAAACTTGTACATGAGTCTTAAAACAATTATACCTTTTTACGTGTATGCGAAGATACGAGAGTTTTCTTTATTCAAATTACATGTTATATTTAGACAATTACCTGCATATGAAATTAATATACATTTGTTTTTCACAATAAATTTCGTTATCAAAGGAAAGATATGGAAAGTATGGTCCAAGTGATCATTAAAGTTTAATATAATTTAATTTTTAGTCGATTCTCACATTTCTATTAAAATATTTCAATCTTGCCAATGCAATGTCAATGGTATTCTTTCTTTATGTTCTTAGCTTTTGTCTGCCTGTACATGCAATTTAAGTGGAGGTTCGTGGAGCTTCTACTTGAACATTGACTTATCTTCGATTTTGGAAAACCAATCATTTGACTTAGTGATGCAACTTACACTAGTGTCTTTATTGGATACATACAGAGATACGATCTTCAATATGGAAACTCTTACTTTAAGACTACAAAAATTTATTTTGTGGAAATGGATTTTGAGGGTTAAATAACTCCTTATTTACATTATAATTCTATTTGTAAATTTACTAAAGTGGTACCTAGCACCATGCTATCGAGCTAGGAAGTCTGGCTTGCTCAAAAATCTTGCACACCAATGAGGTAGAATTTGCCTATGTTGAAGAAAAAATTAATTTCAGTTGGAATTGAATATTATGCACTGGATTGTAAAGGAATATATAAAACTTGTACATGAGTCTTAAAACA
Source organism: Magnolia sinica (assembly GCF_029962835.1). Lineage (NCBI taxonomy): Eukaryota > Viridiplantae > Streptophyta > Magnoliopsida > Magnoliales > Magnoliaceae > Magnolia > Magnolia sinica. The sequence continues at coordinate 28,174,566 of NC_080583.1, forward strand.
ATTATACCTTTTTAAGTGTATGCGAAGATACGAGAGTTTTCTTTTTTCAAATTACATGTTATATTTTGACAATTATTTGCATATGAAATTAATATACATTTGTTTTTCACAATAAATTTCGTTATCAAAGGATAGAGATGCAAAGTATGGTCCAAGTGATCATTAAAGTTTAACATAATTTAATTTTTAGACGATTCTCACATTTCTATCAAAATATTTTCATCTTGCCAACGCAATGTCAATGGTATTCTTTCTTTGTGTTCTTAGCTTCTAGCTGCCTATACATGCAATTTAAGTGGAGGTTGGTGGAGCTTCTACTTGAACATTGACTTATCTTCGATTTTGGAAAACTAATCATTTGACTTAGTGATGCAACTTACACTAGTGTCTTTATTGTATACATACAGAGATATAACCTTCAATATGGAAACTCTTACTTTAAGGGTATTAAAATGCATTTTGTGGAAAAGGATTTCGGGGGTTAAATAACTCCTTATTTACATAATAATTTCATTTGCAAATTTACTAATGTGGTACTTAGCACCCTGCTATCGAGCTAAGAAGTATGGCTTGTTCACAAATCTTGCTCATCAAAGAGGTAGAAATTGCCTATGTTGAAGAAAAAATTAATTTCTGTTGGAATTGGATATTATGCCCTGGAATATAAAGGAATACATGAAACTTATACATGAGTCTTAAAACAATTATACCTTTTTAGGTGTATACGAAGATACGGGAGTTTTCTTTATTCAAATTACATGTTATATTTAGACAATTACCTGCATATGAAATTAATATACATTTATTTTTCACAATAAATTTTGTTATCAAAGGATAGATATGGAAAGTATGGTCCAAGTGATCATTAAAGTTTAACATAATTTAATTTTTAGACGATTCTCACATTTCTATTAAAATATTTCCATCCTGCCAATGCAATGTCAATGGTATTCTTTCTTTGTGTTCTTAGCTTCTGGCTGCCAATACATGTAATTTAAGTGGAGGTTGGTGGAGCTTCTACTTGAACATTGACTTCTCTTCGATTTTGGAAAACCATCATTTGACTTAGTGATGCAACTTACACTAGTGTCTTTATTGGATACATATAGAGATATGATCTTCAATATGGAAACTCCTAATTTAAGACTACAAAAATGCATTTTGTAGAAAGGGATTTTGGGGGTAAAATAACTCCTTATTCATATTATAATTCCATTTGTAAATTTACCAAAGTGGTACCTAGCACCATGCTATCGAGTTAAGAAGTCTGGCTTACTCACAAATCTTGCACATCAATGAGGTAGAATTTGCCTATATTGAAGAGAAATTAAATTTCAGTTGGAATTAGCTATTATACACTGAAATGTAAAGCAATACATGAAACTTGTACATGAGTGTTAAAAAAATTATACCATTTTAAGTGTATATGAAGATACGGGAGTTTTCTTTATTCAAATTACATGTTATATTTAGATAATTACCTGCATATGAAATTAATATACATTTGTTTTTCACAATAAATTTCGTTATCAAATGAGAGATATGGAAAGTATGGTCCAAGTGATCATTAAAGTTTAACATAATTTAATTTTTAGATGATTCTCACATTTCTATTAAAATATTTCAATCTTGCCAATGTAATGTCAATGGTACTCTTTCTTTGGGTTCTTAGCTTCTGGCTGCCTGTACATGCAATTTAAGTGGAGGTTGGTGGAGCTTCTACTTGAACATTGACTTATCTTCGATTTTGGAAAACCAATCATTTGACTTCGTGATGCAACTTACACTAGTGTCTTTATTGGATACATGCAGAGACACGATCTTCAATATGAAAACTCTTAATTTAAGACTATAAAAATGCATTTTGTGAAAAAGGATTTTGGGGGTTAAATAATTTATTATTTACATTTTAATTCCATTTGCAAATTTACTAAAGTGGTACCTAGCACCATGCTATCGAGCTAAGAAGTCTGGCTTGTTCACAAATCTTGCACATCAATGAGGTAGAATTTGCCTATGTTGAAGAAAAACTTAATTTTCATTGAAATTGGATATTATGCATTGGAATATAAAGGAATACATGAAACTTGTACATGAGTCTTAAAACAATTATACCTTTTTAGGTGTATGCGAAGATACGAAAGTTTTCTTTATTCAAATTACATGTTATATTTAGACAATTACCTGCATATGAAATTAATATACATTTGTTTTTCACAATAAATTTCGTTTTCAAAGGATAGATATGGAAAGTATGGTCCAAGTAATCATTAAAGTTTAACATAATTTAATTTTTAGACGATTCTCACATTTCTATTAAAATATTTCCATCTTACCAATGCAATGTCAATGGTATTCTTTCTTTGTGTTCTTAGCTTCTGGCTGCCTGTACATGCAATTTAAGTGGAGGTTGGTGGAGCTTCTACTTGAACATTGACTTATCTTCGATTTTGGAAAATCAATCATTTGACTTAGTGATGTAACTTAATCTAGTGTCTTTATTTGATACATACAGAGATATGATCTTCAATATGGAAACTCTTACTTTAAGACTACAAAAATGTATTTTATGGAAAAGGATTTTGGAGGTTAAATAACTTCTTATTTACATTATAATTCCATTTGTAAATTTACTAAAGTGGTACCTAGCACCATGTTATCGAGCTAAGAAGTCTGGCTTGTTCACAAATCTTGCTCATCAATGAGGTAGAATTTGCCTATGTTGAAGAAAAAATTAATTTCAGTTGGAATTGGATATTATGCACTGGAATGTAATGGAATACATGAAATTTGTACATGAGTCTTAAAACTATTATAACTTTTTAGGTGTATGCGAAGATACGGGAGTTTTCTTTATTCAAATTACATGTTATATTTAGACAATTACCTGCATATGAAATTAATATACATTTGTTTTTAACAATAAATTTCGTTATCAAAGGATAGAGATGGAAAGTATAGTCCAAGTGATCATTAAAGTTTAACATAATTTAATTTTTAGACGATTCTCACATTTCTATTAAAATATTTCCATCTTGCCAATGCAATGTCAATGGTATTCTTTCTTTGTATTCTTAGCTTCTGGCTGCCTGTGCATATAATTTAAGTGGAGGTTGGTGGAGCTTCTAATTGAACCTTGATTTATCTTTGATTTTGAAAAATCAATCGTTTCACTTAGTAATGCAACTTACACTATTGTCTTTATTGGATACGTATAGAGTCAATATGGAAACTTTTAATTTAAGACTATAAAAATGCATTTTGTGGAAAAGGATTTTGGGAGTTAAATAACTCCTTATTTACATTATAATTCCATTTGCAAATTTACTAAAGTGGTACCTAGCACCATGCTATCGAGCTAAGAAGTCTGACTTGTTCATAAATCTTGCTCATCAATGAGTTAGAATTTGCCTATGTTGAAGAAAAAATTAATTTCAGTTGGAATTGGATATTATGCACTGGAATGTAAAGGAATATATGAAATTTGTACATGAGTCCAAAAATCCATGCCAAAGATTGAACATGACAATCCATGCAACAGTCCAGGTTTTTGGACAGCAATACATGGCTGGACACATCAGCCTATATCTCAATAATCTCAGCCATAAAAAGGGTGTGTCGCCTTCTTTAGTGGGCCCCACATAAGTCCAGATCACATACTAGGACTAGGACACTTGCATGCATTGATTAAGGTGTCCAATTATCATGGAATTGGGTGGTAAGGGCATCCCACCTTGCTGGATTTTTCTGTTTATTTATTTTGGGACATCCAAGGCCCATTAAATGGACCACACACACATTATCATCCATACATTAGAGAAAATGGAAGAAGAAAAGAGAGCAATCCGGCCATGGGGGTAGGGCCCTACCACTAATGGGCCCTCCCAAGAGTGAATCATACCCATACAACTACATTGATTGAACATGCAACATAAAATCACTACATGCATGATTTATAATTGCTATGGATGGTTGGGATGCCATTCCAACATGATCCTTAGGGTCTAGATGACCTTAAGATGGAGTGGATCATTAAATACATCATAATGGGGTCCATGGAGAATGGCCCCATCATAGATCATGGCATGCATGTAGGATGGGCCAAAGGGCCACATTCATGGGATCAAATGGGATCCCCACCATGGATTGGTGGGTCCCATATGATCCATCTAGGAAGAAAAATAAGATCAAAGGGTAGAAAAGAAGATCAACAATTATAATCACCCACCTTAATGGATCCCACTCCAAGCTTACATCAATCTTCTCTTCATGCTCCAAGAGACATGTTTCAATGGTGAGATGGATTGTTGAAGGTTAGATGGGAGGGGATTTGAGGGAGAAGAGGCTGGAGAAGAGGGAAATGGGGCTGGATTTTTTTGTAAGAGAGAAAGAAAGAGAGAAGAGAGTAGAGAGAAATGAGAGGGAGAGTATGGAAATTTACTAGAAAAGAGAGAGAGGGAAAGTAATCATCACTCTCTCTCCTAGATAAGAGAAAAATTATCATAGCCTATGGTGATATAAACTATGTTGCTAGGCTAGAGTAGGGATGGGTAGTGTGTGGGTGGTGGGTGGTGTAGGATATGGGGGTTTAGATAGTGTACGGGTAGTGTGTGTTGGAATTTGCACAAAAAAGGGTGGCCACCTTGAAAAATGTGCCCTCCACACTAGGTGGGCCACATGATCATGCTCAAAGGCTACAAATGAGATGCATACAACTTATGATCCACACATCGGATAGACACACAAGACGCGTCGTTGGAACCGCGGCGACGATGCGGTCACAATGGCATAGGTCTCAACTCGATCCGAGTCGGGTCTTCTCGACTGGGCTCACGGATGACTGCAAACACTATCCAAGGGTCACGGGTCACCGAAATTCGACCGGTAGGATCGCGGGATCAAGATGGACAGAATGCATACTCACACACACATGCACACATGCGAACTCGGGTCGAGTCTCACAACCCTCTCTACTAAATAAGAAATTTCATCCTCGAAATTGATAAAACTGGAACAACAAAATGCATAACATCATCATACATATATCAGAGAAAAAGGAAGAAGAAAAGAGAGTAATCCGGCCATGGGGGTAGGGCCCCGCCACTAATGGGCCCTCCCAAGAGTGAATCATACCCATACAATTACATTGATTGAACATGCAACATAAAATCACTACATGCATGATCTATAATTGCTATGGATGGTTGGGATGCCATCCCAACATGATTCTTAAGGTCTAGATAACCTTAAGATGGAGTGGATCATTAAATACATCATGATGAGGTCCATGAAGAATGGCCCCATCATGGATCATGACATGCATGTAGGATGGGCCAAAGGGCCACATCCATGGGATCAAATGGGATCCCCACCATGGATTGGTAGGTCCCATATGATCCATCTAGAAAGAAAAATAAGATCAAAAGGTAGAAAAGAAGATCAGCAATTATAATCACCCACCTTAATGGATCCCACTCCAAGCTTACATCAATCTTCTCTTCATGCTCCAAGGGACATGTTTCAATGGGTGAGATGGATTGTTAAAGGTTAGATGGGAGGGGATTTGAGGGAGAAGGGGCTGGAGAAGAGGGAAAATGGGGCTGAATTTTTTTGTAAGAGAGAAAGAAAGAGAGAAGAGAGTAGAGAGAAATGAGAGGGAGAGTATGAAAATTTACTAGAAAAGAGAGAGAGGGAAAGTAATCATCACTCTCTCTCCTAGATAAGAGAAAAATCATCATACCCTATGGTGATATAAACTATGTTGCTAGGCTAGAGTAGGGATGGGTAGTGTGTGGGTGGTGGGTGGTGTAGGATATGGGGATTTAGGTAGTGTATGGGTAGTGTGTGTTGGAATTTGCACAAAAGAGGGTGGCCACCTTGAAAAATGTGCCCTCCACACTAGGTGGGCCACATGATCATGCTCAAAGCCTACAAATGAGATGCATACAACTTATGATCCACACATCGGATAGACACACAAGACACGTCGTTGGAACTGCGGCAACGATGCGGTCACAATGGCATAGGTCTCAACTCGATCCGAGTCGGGTCTTCCCGACTGGGCTCACGGATGACTGCAAACACTATCCAAGGGTCACGGGTTGCCGAGATTCGACTGGTAGGATCGCGGGATCAAGATGGATGGAATGCATACTCACACACACATGTACACATACGAACTCGAGTCGGGTCTCACAGATCATTTAATATTTTTATTAAGATAGTATCATTTAGAGGCTTAGGACCCCCCACTCGAATTGTGAAAATCTACATTATTTGATCTAAACAAGCAATTACTAGTCAACCCAAAGAAACCATGCATCAAGAATACCTTGAGATTCGAGTTTGGAGAAGTAGCTGGAATTTGATTCCAGCTACACACTATCAAGCTCGAATCCATGGACTTTCTGTCCAAGAGGAGTCTTGAGATTCTGAAAAGGGTGAGCCCCAAGTCCTTTTGGGGGGGGGGAATAGGATTATGCCAAATAAAAATAAAATGCGGAAAGATAACACAGATAATAGAAATTTAAAACAACCTCAAATGCACAAGTATCGAGAGGTTGATACAAACGTTGTTTTAAGGACAACCTTACACCAAAAACCAATGGCTTATGGTAGGACAACCTAATTTCTAGAACGTCGGTAAGTATCAAAAACTCAAACCGATATAGAGGCGAAAGAAATAAACCTAGCTATTACAGCATTCACCACAAAAGCATAAAATAGATTACAACATTCACACACAATCAAATAAAATCATCCACCACAATTCCAAGAATTATAGTGGTTCTTGTGTGTACAAAAATTGTTCGAAAACAGCCACACAACTACTCCACTCTCAATATCCACACCCATGAGATATTGGCTTTCACTAAAAAAGAAGGTTTTCTAAGGTTCACATTAAAACCTTTACAGATGTGTTTTTCAATGGGCTTACACAATAAAAAAAACCCCACGCTAAGATTTTTCTGGTTGATCTTAGTCAAAACCACAAATAGAGATTTTCCTGGCTGAATCTTACAAACCAAAAATACAAAAAATTGAAATACAATACTTATCTAAAGTATGTTCTTTGATGTAGCCGGTAGAACTGCTTCTCTGTAGATGAATATGTTCAAAGTCCAATCTCACAAATGAAGGGGTTTTAGGTCTAGATGAATTTTAAGTTAAATCGAACCTTTGGCTACTTGGATTCAATTTCTTAGATCTCAAAAAGGGTTAAAGCAATATCCCCTTTTATATCAAATAGAATGGAATCAAGAGATCAAGAAATTAAAAAACTAAAAAGCTATTAAAATAAATTTTAAATACCTTACAATAGGTTCCAATAGTGGGGACTTATCTCTCAGAGTGGTGGCTTGAATTGGTTTGGAATTAATGAAAAAAATATGAGAAATGTCCTCAATTTATAGGCTGTAATTCGGTTCCCTCAACTGGTCTAAGGTTCGGCTCGCCTGGTCCTAGCAGAACCAATTTTCAAATTTTCTAGTGCGATCGGATAAAACAGACCCTCGACTGGTCGAGTGAATGAAAATTGTGTTGCTGGAGTTCGAGTCGAGTCTTGCTCGACTAGTCGAGCCAGAATCTACGACCGGTCGAGCAGGGTACTCGACTGGTCGAAGACCAAACAACCTCATCTGAGTTTTTGAGTAAAATCCTGGACTAATCGAGAAAGACCCTGGATTGGTCGAGCCAGTGCCTAAATTATTCGAACTAAGACTAGGACTAGTCGAAGCAAAGCCTAAAATAAGTATTATGACCCGAATTAAACATGCAATGATAATGACCTAATCCTAAGGTCTTTCTAGGGTCATGAATACCTTAAATTTGAGTATTGAAATTGAAACATCAGTCGCTTTGGAAGATAGGACATTTTGAAGCACATGAAGCTTCACCTCGTATACTTGAGCTTGTGTCTCGAACTAGTTTCTTGAGCATGTGACTTGAGACTTAAGCTTGATCAAATGAATTTGAGCTTGAACTTGAGCTTGAGCAAATGTACTTGAGCTTGAGATCTTGGACTCGAGTACTTGGACTTAAGTGCTTCAACTTGTTCTCATAATTGAACATGCACAATTGCAGCACACTTAATGTCGATGTAGATAGCACGAATCTCATCTTCGAATGAAGGTGAATTTTCCATCTATTTGAACTTGAAGGTGAACATTCCATCTATTAAAATAAGTCAAACATTCTAAAGTGTTTTGGCACAACAAAATTTGACAATCCGAAGTGTTAGATATACAACATAGCACTTATAATCTCCCCTTTGTCAAATTAGTGACAAAACCAACTTATAGAAGAATAGCCTATTATAATACATAGATTCACTCAGTTCACATTAAATCCAACAATTACAACTCCCCCTCAACTTGAGCTCAGTAGAGACCTGTATTAAGACATGCATATACATATCCAAAAAAAAACATAATGCATGCCACATGCATATCCAATTCTCTACATCCACTCGAGAACCACAAAAAAAAAAAAAAGATTAAGCAATAAACAAGCAACCATATACTATACCAATTTCTTCCCCTTTTTGTCACAAAATGACAAAGGAAGAAAAGATAAAAAATATGGGAATGTGGTATTTAAATATGTGAAGAGAGTAAGAAAAAGTGTGAAAGTTAGCAAATTAAAACATAGAGTAACCATATCACACATAGTTTAACATGTCTAAATGTAAGAGTGACCAAGAAAAGTAAAGTTAAGTAGTTATTACAAGTCCAACAAAAGAAAGAGAACTAAATAGAACCAGATGAAGAGGGAGGTGGAATAGATGGATCAATCTGGTGTAATCTCTTATTTATGCATCTAAAAACTTATGCATATACTTCATTTGATTATTTTGGAAAATTTTCAGTCTATCTACCTTCTCTTCCAGTGAGTGAAGGTGCTCATTAAAATCAGAAGGCCAAAAATCAGGATCAGCCTCAACGTCATTAGATTCTAATTCATTGAAAATATAATCCATATCGGTGTCAGTTGGTAGTGCATCTCCCTCTCCAACTTCTTCTCTAACTTCTCCGGCATCCCTATCAACTTGACCAGGTGCTAACTTCAAATTCATCTTGTTGATATTTGAATTATTTAATGGAAGATAAGAAGTAAGAGCTTCTCTAGGTGGCATGAGCACAAAACAGTGTAAGGTAAGGGTGGTCATCAAATAAGCGAATGAAATATCATTATGCCCCGGATGAAGTCTAAATTGGATAATGAAATAACAGATTAACGAAAGAAGACACACCGGAATGCCACATACAGCAGAATGAAGAATACGCACCATAAAGGTAGTCAGTTTGGTCTTGTTAGCAGATTTAGGGTATACATTGGAAATAAAAATGCAATTAATACTCTATATCTGGGCAACATCTGATTGGCCTGGAGCGCAATCCCGGAATTCCATTTCGAGTCCATGTTGCATAAGTTTCTGGTTAATAAACGTTTTTCCGACTCATTCAATTTTTCAGCCAATGTCGGAATAGGAATTCCTTCATCATTTACTTTAATGTCCATCAACTAAGAAATTAAGTGACGATCTAATTTATATGAACTTTCTCTAAACATGATAGTGAAGGTCAAATCTTCACGAGAAACATCACCTATACACGCATACATAGCTTGCACAATGGAACAGTATATCGGTCCGCCCTAATTCAGAATATTATCCCATCCTACATCAACAAGGAGGGGAATAATGTTGAATTAAGCAAGATGGTTTGCATTGACAGTCCGCTTAACAATTATGTTGTGGAGACAGATATCCCACACATATTCCGGGTCCTTTTCGGGTGGTCGAAGAGTACACACCGAAATGAAACGAGAAGAAGATGCTCGAGCAAGTTTCTTCTTTGATCTACCTTCCATTGCAAGAGTAAACTGGAAAATGCAAGAAAGGATTTAAGGGTTTCAAACCCAAAATTTGTTTCCCCTAAAATACCAAAGAAATTACAAGAAAACTTGAAATAAAGATAAGAATCAAGATAAATGACAATCAAGGAATCTAAATCCGCGAGGACAGTCACGTTTTGTATACCTGGCTTGCCGCAGTTCCAGTTCATTGCTGAGCCCAGAGGAGAGCCGCTGTCTGGTTTGATGTCTTGTGCCATAGAGGAGCCCTTAGCGGTGAGCGTCAACCTGTTGCCTGTGGTTTGCGATTTTCCCGATGTGTTTCAGGAGATTCCGGGATTACCGCCTCATCGACTCACCGAGTTTCAGATTGATCTCGTGCCCGGTACTGCGCCTATTTCGAAGGCCCCGTATCGCATGGCACCGTTGGAGTTGCGGGAACTGCAGAAGCAGTTGGACGAGTTGCGTGAGTTAGGCTTTATCCGTCCGAGCAGTTCGCCGTGGGGAGCACCGGTACTCTTCGTGAAGAAGAAGGATGGCTCGTTGAGGCTCTGCGTAGATTACCGCGAGCTCAACAAGGTCACGATCAAGAACAAGTACCCGCTCCCGAGGATTGATGATTTGTTCGATCAGCTGCAGGGTGCACAGTTCTTTTCGAAGATTGACTTGCGTTCCGGTTATCATCAGATTCGGGTCCGAGAGGAGGACATTCCGAAGACAGCATTCAGGACGCGTTATGGTCATTTCGAGTTTCAGGTCATGTCCTTCGACGACCAATGCGCCAGATATTCATGCGATTGATGAACGAGGTCTTCCGTCCGTATCTCGATCGGTTGTTGTGGTCTTCATCGACGACATTCCGATTTATTCGAGGACTCGTGAGGAGCATGAGCAGATTTGGAGGTTACGTTGCAGACCCTCCGCGCACACCAGCTGTATACAAGGCTGGAGAAGTGCGAGTTTTGGCAGAGGAGGTGAAGTTCCTCGGTCACGTGGTGACGAGGGAGGGTGTCGCAGCTGGACCCCTCGAAGGTTGAGGCTGTGCGTCAGTGGGGCCCACGACTGCGTTCGAGATCCGTAGTTTCCTTGGTTTAGCGGGCTACTATCGGCGTTTCATTGAGGGCTTCTCTCGTGTTGCGCCATGGGATAGTTGACCCGGAAGGGCGCAGAGTTTATTTGGAGTGACGCTGTGAGCGAGCATTTATGGAGTTAAAGGACCGTCGACGTCGCTCCTGTCCTCACTCTTCTCTCTGTAGGAGTGACGGATTTATTGTATTCACCGATGCCTCGCATATTGGTTTGGGTCTGTCCTGATGCAGCACGGTAGACTGTAGCCTTCGCGTCTCGCCACTCAAGATCCATGAGCCGAACTACCCCACGCATGATTTAGAGTTGGCAGTTATCCGCACCGAAGGTGTGGAGACACTATCTCTATGGGGTTAGGTTCGAGCTCTTTTCGATCATAAGAGCTTGAAGTACCTCTTCTCTCGATCCCGAGTTGAATATGAGGCGGGCGTTGGATGGAACTCACGAAGGACTATGACTTCGACCTCCAGCACCACCCGGGTAAGGCGAACGTGGTGGCGGATGCCTTCAGCCGCCAACCACGAGGCCTGGTGGCGCATATGATGATTCAGGAGTGGCGGATGCTCGAGGATATAGCAGAGTACGACTTTGAGTTTGGCTTGCAGTCTTCTATTGTGCGGTTATCGAGCCTGCCGATTCAACCCTCTCTTGTCGCAAGGGTGATCGAGGCTCGGCAGATTCAGTCGTTGCAGGATTACCGAGCAGAGGCAACATCTGAGAGTAGACGGATTGGCAGATTGGTACGGATGGTGGACTTCGCCAGAGGCCGATTATGTGTCCGGATATTCCCGAGCTACGCCGAGATCTTATGACCGAGGCACATCGATCGTTTTCTATCCATCCTGGCTCGACTAAGATGTACCGCGACATGAGGCGAGTATTTTGGGCGGGGATGAAGCGCCGGATCGCGGCTTTGTGGCCGAGTGTGACACGTGCGCGTGTCAAGGCCGATCATCGGAGACCCCTTGTCTATTGCAGCAGTTGAGTGTCCCGATGTGGAAGTGGGAGCACGTGTCGGCGATTTTATTATGGGCTTGCCGAGGACTCGGCGCGGTCATGACGCCATCTGGGTTGTCATTGATCGACCGGTCGGCACATTTTATTGCGATACGTGCGACTTGGCCTTTGGACCGGCTTGCGAGATTATTCATCGAGGATATTGTGAGACCGCATGGCGTTCCAGTCTCGATCGTTTCTAACCGAGACCCGAGGTTTACGTCTCAGTTTTGGGGAGCTTCCAGAGAGCGATGGGTTCTGATTTGCAGCTCAGCACCGCGTACCATCCGTAGACCGATGGCCAAACCGAGAGGGTCAACCAGATCCTTGAGGATATGCTTCGAACTTGTGTGATAATTTCGGGGGTACTGGGATGAGCATCTGCGATTGGCCGAGTTTTCATACAATAACAGTATCAGGCGACCATCGGCATGGCTCCTTTTGAGGCGCTATATGGCACCATGCAGATCACCGAGTTGTTGGACCGAGGTTGGAGCGTCGTCTCTTAGGTCCCGAGCTTGTGCAGAGACGCCGAGGCTATTGATATCATCAGGCAGAGGATGCGCACAGCTCAGAGCCGGCAGAAGAGTTTTGCTGATCGTCGGCGTCGTCCCTTGGAGTTTGATGTAGGGGACCATGTGTATCTCAAGGTCTCGCCTATGAAGGGCGTGGTTCGATTTGGAGCGAAGGGCAAGCTTGCCCCGAGATTCATAGGACCTTTTGAGATCACTGGGCGCGTTGGCGCCGTGGCCTACCGGCTTGCCTTGCCATCTCAGTTGTCTGGCGTCCACAACGTTTTTCATGTCTCCATGTTGAGGAAGTGTGGGTCAGACATCGTTCCTGTTATCGATTGGCAGCCGTTAGAGGTTCGTGAGGACGCTTCCTATATTGAGCAGCCAGTCCGTATCCTTGATCGGAAGGAACAGGTCCTCCGGACTAAGGTCATTCCGTTGGTGAAGGTTCAGTGGGGTCACCATTCTGTTGAGGAGGCTTCTTGGGAGCGTGAGGCTGAGATTCGAGAGCGTTATCCCCATCTTTTTGATGATTGATTGTGTTGCATGTTGTATGTTATCTCTGATTTTATATAGTGATGTGATGTTTCTTCTCCCTCTTGAGTTCTGCCTAGTTGCGGTGATTGTGTAAATTTCGAGGACGAAATTTCTATTAGGAGGGGAGAGCTGTAAGACCCGTGTCCTAATCCGTGCTGTTCCGTTAGCTTCCGCGATCCTTTCGGTCAAATTCCGGCAACCTTCGCACCGTATTCGGTATTTGCGCACGATCCTAAGCCAGGTCCAGCGCACCGACGTCGGCTTAGTCTGAAAGTTATATCAGAGCGACCGCGTCGTCGCCGCGGTTCCAACGCCGTGACTTGCATATCGATCCGATACCTTGCAAGAAGATGCCGATCAGCGTCTATTCCGAAGAAACACCGCGCTTTGTTTCGAGGGAATCTCTACTATTAGTCCCATCAATCAACCATTAAAGCATCCCATACCTCAAGTACATCAACCCATCTCCACCTTTTACAAAAGTCCACCATTCTTTCCACCTCACCACTCCTCTTTTCCAAATTTCAACAACAACCATACACCTTTTCACAATTTTCAACCCAAACCATCCCCCATCACTCCATCACCCATCTCTTTCTCTCTCTCTCCCTCCCTTTACAACTATCTCTCTTATTCTTTTTTTCAAAAGAAAAATCCAAATCCAAGAGAGAGCACCATGAGTCCCCCATGGTGAGAAAACTTCATTTGTGAGGTCCACCTTTCCCACCCCTTCATCTCTCATCTCAACCATCCATTTCTCATCTTCCACCATCAAAGGGTAGCCCAAGGAGCCAAGGAAGCCAAGGGAGCAAGAAGATCAAGTGGTGGGTGTCTTAATAGGGTAGATTTTCATATTTTTAAGATGGACCAAGTGAGGCCAACCGATTAATGGTTGGATTTCACTTTGGACCCTAAGTTGTGGCCGATGGCCCACTGGGATCATCATGATCATTCCATGATGGGGCCATTCTCCATGGACCCCATCATGATGTTTATTTCCTTCCATGTTTAGGGTCATCTAGACCATTTATTTTAGTGGAGAAGGGATCTCCACCGTTGGATTTCAATTCCATGGACCCACTTGTAATGGGACCCACTTAATGTATGATTTAGTGCAAGGGAGGGCCCATAGTGCCGGGGTCCCTCCATCACACGGTCTCACTCTCTATCTCTCTCCCTTTTTATTTTTAATTGTTTTATTTTTATTTTTATTTTTATTTTTATGTTAATGAGGTTATGTGGCTCACTTGAATGGACCCCACCATAGGGCATGTATTCCATCCAACTCACCTACGAGTGGGGCCCACCTTGTGTGTAGTATACACACCATCCTCCATGAGGTGGCCCACCTAAGCAAGGCCCACCTCTATAATAGTGCAGAGTCCAGCGTCCAGGGACGCTGGACGTTCCATGAAAACAACAAAAAAAAAAAGGGGAATTTACTTGGTTTGGGGATGGCCCACTTGTGTAGGCTTCACCTTGATGCATGTATTAAATCCACACCATCCATTCCCTTCCCTAGCTCTTTTTAGCCGTTGACCTGAAAGATGGGATCCATCAGACTTTCAGGCGGGCCATACCGTAGTAAATGGTGGTCTTTACCATTAAAACCTTCCCTATTGTTTTTATGCACCGAAACAGGTCCAATATTGGGCTCGTTTAACTTGTCTAGGGCCATGGAAGGCCATTGGATGGAGTGGATGGCCTGGATATGGACCCCACCAGTAAGATCCTCAATGAAATAGAAATCAAAAAAAAAAAAAAAGAGATCACAGCAGCTATTGCTGCTGTGTCAGGCGCAGCGCCGCGCACTGCTCGGGCGACGGGCGGACGGACACTTCTCACGGGCTGTAGTGTGTAGCCGTGGCCCCACCTTGATGATTATATTCTATCTAAACCGTTCATATGGTGGGCCCCTACCTGACGTGGGCCCACCCCAAAAATCAGCTTGATCCAAGACGCAGGTGGCCCACACCGTATAAAACCGTGGGATTGAACATTTACCTTTGAAACCCTTTTTGGGCCCACAGAAATCTTGGATCAAGGTGAAACTTTTTATCACCCTTCATCTAGGGCTGCTTGACCTTATTAAGGGTTTGGATGACATATAAACATTATGGTGGGCCCCACATGGAGCCCACAGTGATGCAAGTGTTTTATCTCCACCGTCCGCCTGGACGGTGGAGCCCCCTGTGTGTGTGTGCGTGCGTGTATGGGTGGGTGCGTGCGTGTGTGGTGTATGTGTGTGTGTGTGTATATTTATATATATATATATATATATATATATATATATATATATATAGATATATATATAATATCATATTATATATAATATTATATATATATATATTTAGATATATATATAATATCATATTATATATAATATCATATATATTATATCATGTTTAGAGGCCCACCTTAGTTGTTGTGGCCTGTGATTGAGGCCCACCCTGATGTAGATGTAAGGCCCATGGGTCGAGGCCCATAGATGTATTAGGGGCCCATGGGTTATGGCCCATTAATAAGTGTTTGGGGCCAATGGGTTTAGGTCCATTTGATGCACATATGGGGCCCAATTGGCGAGGCCCATTTGATACATATAAGGCCCATGTGAGTAGGCCCATTTGATGCATATATGGGGCCCAACTGTCGAGGCCCATTTGACACATGTAAGGCCCATAAGGTTAGGCTCACTGATACGTTCTAAAGCCCACGGGTCATGGTCCATTGCAACGCACATAAGGCCCATTGGTGTGGCCCAATGATGTGGCCCACTTGATGAATATAAGGCCCATATGATAAGGCCCATTTGACGTATTTAAGGCCCAATGGGGTGTACCTAAGGTCCATTGCAATGTACGATCCCAACATGGGTTATGTAATGATGTTTACATCGGGCTGTGCCTTGGGAGCAATGGTGGTTTGACGTCCACATTGCAAGTATAGTGCGGTTAAATGTCCGCATTATGACTTTCTTAGGGCCCATTGTTAGGTTCATACGTCTGATGTGTAGGCCGTCTAGGCCCATCTTTGTTATGATTATCATCCATCCTATATAACATGCTTAGTTCCACGATTCATGATCATATGCATCATACGTATGCTTGATATGAGAAACGACTGATCATAGCATATGCCTTGAGGCAAATTATTTAGGGGCTCCGGTGGTGTTGCTCTACATGAGCGCACGATACGCGCAGGATTGCTGCATATGACCGGATAGTGTGATTCATGCATTCGCATTGAGTGATATGGTTACTATACGCCTAGCGGCATCCAGGGCCGTAGCCTCCACACACGTATCGTGGTTGGCGGGATTGGATCGGAAATACTATTCTACATGGGGTGCGATAGATATCCTGGGTGAAAGTCCCTAAACCCTTATGGTACCGGGAGGTTGCTCCAACGTCCTAGACCGAGTGGGTGCATGAGCGCCGAGTGCCGATTACCGGACGGTCGTTGCGCTTTCCACCGTGTCGTGGTCGGTTGGAAGGGGGTGCGGCCTTACCCGCCCGAGAGTAGGGGCAATGCTAGGTTCGACCGGCTCGAGGAATGGGTCCGCTATTGACGAGCCGAGCCCGATATTGGCAAAGGCGGATAGTGAGGTCTTTTCCACTCACCTTATTGCAAGGCGATGGGGCGGCAATCGGCTTGGAGTGTACTAGACCGTGGTATTCCATATTTGAGCCGTATTGACATGTGGACTTTAGATGAGGATTTGTATGCTTGACTTGCATTGCATGGCCTTGGTATGGCCGACATCATTCTTTGCACCGCATGGCCTTGGTACGGCTAATGGGACTCTTAGCATTCATCAGCATGTTCCGCATTACTCTGATACTGCATGACTACATTATCACCTTGAGCATACACTTTCACCACCCTCTAAGCTTTCTATAAGCTTATGCACGACCGTTGCGTGCAGGTGACGTTGGATCGCAGCAGCGCTGAGGCTTGGACGCGTGGCTGATCTTCTTTTGGAGTTTTGGTCTATATTCATTGTATTTCCCTTATGCTCATTGTACTTGTAAAGTTTTTGATTATAGTGGAAATGTGATGGAGTTTTTGGTTGTTGTTTGTGGGTTATGCCTTTGGTTATGCTTATTACGAATCAAACGGATGTTAAAAATCCTCCTTGTAGCATCCCACGATCGGAACCTGGCGAATGGGCGCTGGGAGCCGAGAATGGGGTTCTACGGAGGCTGTCGGCGCCAGATTCGGCGATCGGGAATTTTGTGAGCCCGGTTCCCGAGTTTGGGGCGTGACATTAGAACATGTAGAGTCATAGATAATGTCATTAACATATATCTGTACTATAAGTATGTGTTCATTATTTTTCTTAACAAACAGAGTTTTATCAACACTCCACATAACGAAATTATGACTTAGTAAAAACTTAGTCAGTTTCTCATACTATGCCATGGGAGCTTGTTTTAAACCATAGAGTGTCTTTTTCAGGTGATACACATAATCAATGTGTTTAGGGTCTTTGAAACCCTTTGGTTGTTCAACATTAACTTCTTCATGTAAATCACCATTCAAGAAAGAACTCTTGACATTCATTTAATAAAATTTAAACTTTTTGAAATAAGCGATGGATATGAATAATCTGATGGATTCAAGACAAGCTATTGGGGTAAAGGTTTCATCATAATCGATCCCTTCTATCTGTGTGTACCCTTTTACAACCAGTCTAGCTTTGTTTCTTATGATATTCTCTAACTCATCAGATTTATTTTGAAAGATCCTCTTGGTTCCAATGATATGTTTATCAGTTTGTCTAGGAACTAAATGCCACACATCATTTCGAATGAATTGATTTAGTTCATTTTACGTGGCTACAATCCACTTTTCATCAATAAGAGCCTCTTTTACATTAGCTGGCTCAATTTGGGAAGTGAAACACATATAATTACATATGTTTTTCATATGTTTTCGTGTACGCACACTAGTGAGAGGGTTACTTAGTGTTTGATCAGGATGGTCTTTAACTGATCAAAGTTCAGTGTTAACTTGATTAGATGAGGAGTCAGATTTGTCTATTATATTGACTTCATCATCTTCTGAACTTGGAGATGGTGTATTCAGGTGATAATCAATAACCACATTTATGGATTCTTGAATGACATCGGTTCACTTGTTGAGAACACAATACACTCAACTATTTAGAGCATACCCTAGGAAAATCCCTTCGTCACTTTTAGTGTCGAACTTTCCTAAATTTATAGGAGAGAGAGGATCCCATAGTATGGGGATTCTTTCCTGATATCGTGGAGATCCGACATGATCCAGGATCTTCCCGAGATTGCAGGTTTTCGAGATTGTCGGGATTCGATCTTATCTCCCGAAGATCTTGGGCGAGATCTTCAAGACTTAAGAGGATTCTTTGAATATGTAGGTAGCTCGACTTTAGGTCAGATCCCAAGGCGATTGTTAAGTTGGGAATGAATGACACTGATCTGATCGAAAAATCTGCATTCACCATTTTTTATCATCAGATGAGCTGGAAGGTTTGTGTTCCCTTCATCTAGTTGTTGAGCCCTTTTAACATTATCAAAGGTACCATTGATCTGTGACTGATCTATGGCCGATATATGTTCATGTTATGATCGATCTATGGCCAATCTGTGACCGATCTATGATTGAGCTATGGTCAATCCATAATCGACACGTGGCTAATTTATAAGCGATCCATAACTGTCCTTTAGCCGACTTATAAGTTAGGTCAGTATTTCAGCCACTTGTGTGAGCTTGTTAGTTCTTTCAGTGTCCTTACATTGCGGTGACCTCCTTGGAGATTTCTCTGTTTCTGGACGTAGAGGCCTTATTAGGCTCAGGTCTTCATGGGCCATGCTGGCTCAGTAGAGTTGGTCCATTCCATAAGCCGATTTATAGACTTGTAGATTTTTTCCCAATAGTGAGCCCCCCTTACTTTTTGAACGGAGGTTCGGAAAGTAAGCTCGGTCGTAGTTAGGTCGGGTTATGCATAGACTAGGTCAACTCACGTTGTCATTAATGCCTGGTATGGCAGCCAGCACGATAGTCGAAGTGTTGTAAGTTCATAATCATGACATGTCGTCTCGTGGCTCGAGGACACTTGGGGCGTCAAGCCATCTTTTCGATGACGGACCAATCAGGTCATGACTCGTGGCATTGTACTCGATATTGGGGTCGACAAGCGCGTTGGGTCATGCCACATGTCAAGTCGAGGTAGCTAATGGGGCGTTGTATGGCGCAGTATTAATGAGTGCCTTAAATGGCTGCCACATGACCCGATTATTTAAGGGAACCCTAACGCTTAGTGTTCCTTTCTTATGCATCGCATCTTCTCCCCCTTTCTGCTTCTACTGTTCTTTTATGTGCATTCTGGCAATTGTTCTTGTCGCAACCCAGTCGAAATTCCATCAATCTCAATCCAATGAGCCTCCCTCCCCCCTCCTTCTTTCATTTTTCTATTCAATCATCATGTTTAGATCCATGAGCTCATGAGAGGGGGTTTCTAGTGGTGAAAGTGGGGCAAGTAGTCGCCTTAGGGTAATGTCGAACCCATCTTTGCCACTGGTGGTGATGGCGGATGCCACTTTTTGGTATTCATCATCGAGGAGAGCACTGGAACGATCCCCAATGCAGAGATCTATGCCCACTGCTAGGGCATTGAATTTGTCTCCCAGGTGTGAGATGGCGCTCAGAGCAAGGGAAATGAACGCACCCTCGGTGATTGAACAAGTCGCTGAAGTGCGTGACCCACATGATGAGGATGGAGCAGGGGAGCCTGAGGGCGAGGAGGATCCGAGGAGGCCAGTGCCTTTAACCTTATCCGAGGAGGAGTTAGCCCGAATCATTCTTAGGCTCCTTTTAGCAGACGAACTCCCTGACCGACCTCCTGAAGGGGAAGTAGCAATTTTTCAGGTCGCCCTGCAATGCGGCCTACGATTCCAACTTCAGGGAATTGTCCGGCGTCTTCTGTCTTGCCTCGGCTTGGCTCCGGGACAACTGACTTGAACGGGTGGAGGGACTTATTCGGATGTGCAGTCCTATAGGCTGAGCTGGAGCAGCCCGAGCCATCATTGGATGAGTTACTCCACTTGTATCAAGTAAAACGAAACACCCTTTAGCCCGGCTGGTATTACTTTTCTGCATGGCGAAATACTAGCGAGGCCTTAATAACCGATCTCCCCTCCTCCAATAAGCACTGGAGGGATAAGTGGTTTTGGGCCTATGGATGTTGGGAGACTGCCGACCTAAAATTGATTCAATCTCTCATCCCCCGAGCTTTCTCCGAGCTAGGTCTGTACTGCAATGGTTGTTCATTTTTTATTGATCGGCTTAATCTGTCGGCTAACCTTATTCACTTGTCTCTTGTCGCAGCTATTCCCAAGCATTAACCTATGCTTGATAGAGGGTCGTTGGCCCGAATTAGGGATCTGCGGGCCCTCGATGATGGTAGATGATCTTGGAGGGTCCTTCTCCAAGCCGAGTGACTCCTCCAAGCGGGCTTAGATTTGGCTCTCACAGGTACGACCTTGGGTAAGCATCTAGTCGAGCTTCAGAACTTTAAGAAATTTCCTTGTTTGAAGACTTCTTCTAACACATTTGTTTTTGTGCAGAGATGCCTAAGGCTCGATCATTCGCCCTCTCTAAGGTCTGCGCGCCTCCTCAAGACGAGGTGGCGGCCCTGAAAAAGAAGAGATAAAAGAACTCCTCGAAATCTAAAGGGAAGGTCGCCCCCTCTTTCCTGGTCGTCATCGAGGATGAGCGAGAGGGCATGGAGGTGGAGACCTCCTCTAGAGCAGCCGGGATGGTCGCCTCCGACCGCACCATTCCTACTAAGGCTCAAGGGGGTGCCAAGCCTCTGGCCGAGGCTCATCCTTCTAAGGGGGCAGAAGCTGGGGAGAGGCGAGGGAGCTACCTTCGTCGGACTGTGGAGGAGATCCTTCCTTGGGTGGATCGCCTTATGTCCAATGCAAAGTATGTCACCTTCTTTGACTCTCAAACGGAGACGACCCTCGCACCCGTGATGACCACCCCTCTTAGGGTAAGTATCTCGTCTGAAATAGATTCTATCTTTTAGATTGCTCGTACTCATCTTTTTTCCTTTCTTCTACAGTTCGCTCCGTGTGTGTTGAAGGCACAAGCCGATTTTACTCAGATGTGCGATCGAGCGGAGGGAGCCGAGCAAAAGGTGGCTCAGCTGGATGCTGATCTTGAGATCATGAAGACGACCCTCGAGGTGTCTTCTGCTAAGAAGGTTGTGATGGCGACGCAACTGGAAGAGGCCAAGCGTGTGCACAATGAATGTCACGCCAAGCTGCTCGAGGCTAAGGGCAAGCTAGACAAGTTGAAGGTGGAGACCAAAGGTGTCATTACCAAGGCTTACGAGGAGGCCGTCTGTTAGTTCGTATCTTCCCATGTGTTCATAGATGAGAGAGACACTCTCTTTCACCAGGGTTGTGCCAAATATATGAAGGACATGAGGACTTATTTCCCTGACCTTGGCCTCTCTACTTTTGATGAGGCAGAGTCGAGCTTCGATGGGTCGGGCGATGAGGCGACCCCCATTGCAACTCCCGAAACGGTGCCCGAGTCTTGAAGTTAATTTTACACAGAAGTATTTCCTCCCTTTTTAAGCTTCAAGTACTTTAAGTATACCAAGCGTCCGAGCTTTAAGAACTTCAAGCACGCCCAGCGTCGTCTTTTTTATATTTTCCTTCTTTAGGATTTTGTTCATTGTCTAATGTACAAACTTGAATTTGTAGTCGACGTAAAGTTAATGTAATTAGACCATTTTGGGTCTTTATCAATGAGAAACATTCCCCTTTTTTGTTGATCTTCGTTTGTTTGAGTCGAGCAATTAGAATTGTCTCTTTAGTTTTGCTATTATAGGGCGATCTACATAATAGATGTTAGCCGCTGCTTCCCAATAAAGTCCGTACAAGTGATATTGCTCGGATATACATCGGACATAGCTCGGACGAAGATCATCTGTTGTAACGACCTTGGAATTTTTGTGCTAATCTTTCCTTAAGTAGTTGTTTTTGGGGTAATTAGCGCTTTACTTGATTGCTTGTGAAATTCGCATCAATCACTTTAAATTGTATCTGCATGGCTCTAAACGTGTAGATTAGTGAGCGCTACGTTACTCTGAAATCTGGGATCCATCGCTAAATCCAGTTGTTCTGGGGAATTTTTGGAAGATCTGGATCGGACCTAGACCCCGCGTCGAAAGTCCGATGGCGATGATCTTAGGCTGTTGCGGTCACTGAGTTGGGTTTGGTCTTCACCTCGAAAATCAAGTCGATCTGATGTTCTGGGTCGATTTGGTTGAGCTCGGAGTGAAGAGTGTGAGAACGGTTGGAATTTATTAAGCTTTTTATGAAATCTGAGTCGTGTCGCTTGCGCGACGATTTTAAGCATTCTGACCGTTGGATTCTGACCCAATTTCACCCTCCGATCAGAGTTGGCCTGGGCATATCCTAGTGCTTGTGGACTCGATCGAGATTCCGTGACCGTTGAATTGAGTGTGGTCCGCCACGGCTGATTCGAAGAGCCAGTCGGTACACTCACCGACCTAGATCCATGGTCGATGAGCTTAAGTCCGACCTTTCGTGGTTATAGCCCACCGAAGTGCTTCGTTGATCGAGAAAGGCGTACTTTGGTTATAACCTAAGTATACCTTGACCCTGGGGTTATTTCCATCATTTTAAGGCCTATATATAGTCCTTAAACCCTAGCTCTCATTTCCATACGAATTTTCTCTAACCCTAGCTTGGAAAGAGAGTGGAAAGAGAGAGGAAGTGAGAGAGATTAGTTGGTGAATCACCTTGATTCTTCCTTGTTCTTCTTCACCTTTGAACCTTCACTTTGAATCGTTCTTCTGACGGTTCTGAGTTCTTTTGGGGTAAGTTAACCTAACCCTAACCCGTGTTAGAGCTTAGATTAGACTTGGTGTTGTTGTATCTCATTTCTATCCTTATTTTAGGGTATTCTTGCGCCGTTGACGAAGACAACCGCTCGGCGGTTCTTTCTTAGCTTAAGGTGCGGACTTTAAGTGTATAGGTTATGGTTTTCAAGGCTTTCAATCCCAGTTAGTGATTTATTCTTGTTATAGATGAGATTTCACATGTCAAATGTTATGTTTACATTGCTTTCCTGATATGCATGTGCTATATTGAGATTTGTGTATTCTAAGTGTATTTATAAAGTACCGTATACGTATAAAATACGCACTTATGTTTGCCATGATTTTTGGTCATGTATGTATGCTAGATGCATGTATGACAACTCCTTGGGAAAAGGAATTGTCTAAGTGCACGTATTTCAACATGCGTCATGTATGTTGTTCCATGAATGCTAAGTGTTTGTAGAAATGCATGAATGATCTACGTGTAACTGATTACACTAAATGCAGGCGTTGAGAAGTGATTCTCAATACTTCTATGGATGCGCATGATTTCCTTATGCATTTACATTCCAAGTTATTTAAATTCAAGCATTCCTATGCTTACATTTATGTTAAGTTGATATTCTTCAGATGTGTATGCACCATGATTTGAGTGGTTGTTCCATTACTGTTTTACATTCCATATGAATATCTGTCGTAGTGTAGGATGTTTGGGACTATGCCTTAGTCCAGGAAATCGGTAATTGACCCTATGGTCGTGGTTGAGATTGCTTTCGCCACGTGAGACGCATTAGACGAACCCAGTCGTATTAGAGTTGTCGGCAGTGGTTTGGCCACGCGAGTGTTTGCGCACTCCATGTCGCTCAATTCAACGCGCGTGCTAGTCGAGTTCGTCAAACTAACCCGATTGTCCGTGTATGTTAACCATGTATGGACGCCATCGCTTGAATCTAGGGTACCGAACTTACCAGTGAAATCCTAATAACCATGGTACTCGATCCGCTAAGACTCATGAGCCGACATGGTGGTATGGGACACCGTGGTCGAGCCGTCGCCCTACGTTCGGGTGACGAGCCTCCCGTAGTGACCAAAGGAGCAACTAAACTCGTGAGCCGATTATGGTGGTATGGGACACTATATTC
This sequence comes from Magnolia sinica, assembly GCF_029962835.1. Taxonomy (NCBI): domain Eukaryota; kingdom Viridiplantae; phylum Streptophyta; class Magnoliopsida; order Magnoliales; family Magnoliaceae; genus Magnolia; species Magnolia sinica. Next base: position 28,198,592 of record NC_080583.1, read on the forward strand.
GTGCCGTCGACCTACATTGATTGGCCCTCAGAGTGACCTCGAGCATACCCGGATACCGCAAGGAGGTGACGAGCCGATCCGTGGCAGTAAGGGCCTGAAAGGCGTGCATTGTGTGGTGACGAGCCCTTTGCTACGACCTCAACTATATGCTCATCTGCACTGTCTAGGATTGACGACCCTCGTATGGATCACTGTTTGTTTGGTGATATGAGGAAGGTATCTTAGCTTCCCAATCCTGCTGTGTGAAATGGACTAATAACAACTTGGTAATCATATCCATGCACCGCATTTGCATGTGCTTTGTAGATGTGGCGCACTTTGAGGCGATGTCATGCGTAACGTCAGATGAAGACGCTGAGGGTGTACGTGTGAGGGCACGCATCATATTGCATTCATACCGCATTAATAAGAGTACTTAGGATTTATTTAATTGTCCCGCTTTATCATTACTCACTGATTGAATCGATAGCATGTGTAACTTAGGACTAATGTTCCACTGAGTCGATCACTCACTCCCACGTTCGGGCGGTGTTACACACCCACCAGACTCTGTCTTAGGCCCTGATGTTGCAGATGTGGATGCGACGTCTGAGGCAGAGCGGGAGCTGGATGACGACGAGGCTGCCTTCTCCTATATGCAGTTTTCAGACGGGTTCTAGCGAGCCTCGGTCTGTTGCACGGGATCTATGGGATGACTATTTTGGGAACTGAAATGATGTAACTTGTACTTATAATTTTGATAAATAACACTTTTACACGATCTGGTTGTATATGTAATTCAGGGACTTACACTTGTACACATATTTTACTATAAGTCTTCCGCTTGCTTTATTCACTTACCCCTGAATCATATCTGCGTTTTGGCTTAATCTATCCCATGTTTATGTGCTAATACAGTCAACATACATCATTCATTAATTATGTTGCATAAGTGATGTTTTGGAACTCGGGAGCTGAGTTATGCTCGACCCCCGAATTTCAAGGCGTTACATCTGTCATGCCCCAAACTCGAAAACCGGGCTTACAAAATTCCCGATCACCGAATCCGATGCCGACAGCCTCCGTAGTACCCCATTCTTGGCTCCCAGCACCCATACGCCAAATTTTTGATCCTGGATCCTACAAGGAGGATTTTTTCAGGATACATTTAACTCATAAGAAGCATAACCACAAGTTTACCCAAATCACAAAGGCAACATCATCACACATATCCACTAATATAAACAGTTGAATATGGTGCTGAAAGGGAAATACATATATCGAAAATCAAAGCTCCAGAAGACAGTTGCACGCTCCAAGCTCAACGCTGCTGCGACTTAACGCCACTTGCATGCATTTATCGAGCATAAGCTTATAGAAAGCTTAGAGGGTAGTGTAAGTGTATGCACAGGGTAAGTACCAAGTATACAATACAAGCCCATAAATCATACAACGCCGAAAATACTAGCAAGTACATAGGTCAGACGATATCAGAGTAAGTAGAAATACGATATTATAGTAATCAACAATATTGACAAGGCTATGCGATGCGGAGACATAGTAGGCCAAATATTATATACTAAGGATATAATGCAATATACAAATCCTTACGAGTCTACGAATACCGTTAACCTCATCTAGGCCATATAAATGTAGAAACATAGCAACCCAAAATACCATATGCCGCAGATGTAATGCGATATGAGGTGCGAATGAAATGACCAAGCTAGAGTGTAAGGTCAGAATGATAGTTTGTAGTTTTGCAGACTATGGAGGTCCATCACAAGGGACTTCTATCAAAACTAGTCACATACCTAAATTTGGATAGACAAACTCAATGTGGTAAACTCCTGATCTCAGGTTAGTTGCACGCCCTAACCGAAATCTTGGTCATTGTGAAGATACACATAATAATTAGTTGCGCACCACCAACCCGAGTGGATAGTCAATGAATGAATGAATGAGTATACAACTCCTGCTCAATAAGTCTACATATCAGTACCGTACATCTCTTGAATCATTACCGGGGTCTAGTACACTCTAACCAGCTTGTCCCCCCTATTCGAGCGCGTAACTGGGTAAGTGGAAGAGACCTCACAATCCACCTGTCAATATCATGCCTGACTCATTAATAGCAGATCTATTCCTCAAGCTAGTCAAACTCAACCTAGATATTGCCCCCTCATTCAGGCAGGTAAGGTCACACCCCCTTCCAGCTGACCACGATACAGTGGGAAACGCGGCCTACTAGTATACGACCCTCATGCGCTCATGTATATCCATTCGGTCTAGACGTTTGAGCGTTTCCTGGCCACGAGGTTTAGGGACTTTTACCTAGGAAAATCTATAGCACCCAATGTAGAAAAAGATTTCTGATGTCCCCTTTAGCCATCCACGATATGCCTGTGGAGACTATGGCCTTGATATCGCTAAGGCGTACAGTAGTCATATCCCAAAATGCAAGATGCATAAGTCACACAGTTCAATCATGCATCAATCCTGTGCATACCGTACACTCATGTGAGACGGCTCCGCCTATCAGGAAGTCCCATAAACAATCTGCCATATGGCATATGCAATGGTCAACCACATCTCATAACAAACATGTAGATGATGCGTATGAGTATATATCATGATGCTATGCTGTCACATACTCATAATCGGTATCGATAACCGACACCGATAATCAACATCGATAATCAGCCTCGATAATCAGCATCAATGATCAGCATCGGCCTCGATAATCGGCATAGATAATCAACATCAATAATTGGCACCAATAATCGGCCTCGATGATCAGCATCGGCCTCGACAATCAGCACCGATAATCAGCATCGATAATAGCCTTGATAATCAGCATCAATGATTAGCATCAGCCTCAATAATTGACACAATAATCAGCATCGATAATCGGCATCGATTATCAGCATTGGCCTTGACTATCGGCACCGATAATTAGCATCAATAAATTGCACTGATAATCGGCCTCAATAATCGGCACTAATAATCAGCATCGATAATCGGCCTCGATAATCAGCACCGATAATCAGCATCGATGAGAATGGGCCTAACAAGGCTTAAGGGAAGGTCACAATGTGGACATTTAACCATCATTGCCCAATAATGTGGATATTTAACCTACATTGCTCCCAAGGAGTGGCCCACATAAAGCCAAACATATAGTGGGCACATGACCTGACATAATGGCCTAATGTACATTACCATAGGCCTCACTCAAGGGCCCAATACACATCACTATGGGCCTCACTCATGGGCCACATTCACATCATAATGAGCCTTATCAAATGGGCCACATATACATCACATTGGGGCTTAATATCTAGGCCTTAAATACATCACAATGGGCCTCTTCCAATGGACCTTAAATGCATCATATTGGGCCTCACATATATCTCATTGAGCCTCAAACAAGGGCCATATATGCATCACATTAGGCCTCACTACATGGGCCACATATACATTGAATTGGGCCTCAAATAATGGCCACATATATATGAAGGTAGGCCCCATGATCTAAATAGTTTGGATATAACACAACCTCACGATCGGACCCACCATCCTGGATAGATGGACGGTGCAGATAGAATAAATACATTAAGGTGGTCTTCACGTGTATCGTCCAAATGGATGGTATGGATACAAAATTCATACATTAAGGTGGGTCCCACACGGTAGAAAATAGATGGATGGCGTGAAGAAACACATGCCTCATGAAGAACCCGTCGTCCGGAGGTTTGGACAGTGTGGATATGAAGCACATACATCATGGTAATCCCCACGTGGGACCCATGGATGGACAGCATGGGTGAAACTCATACATCAGATGCGGGGTCTACACGTCCCATGTGGACTGACAGCCTAGATAAAACACATCCAGCGTGGTGGGCTACACCTACCACCATCCAAGTATGGACGGTGTCGAGATAAAACACTGACATCAAGGTGGGTCCCACCCCCACACATGCCACATGTGTGGAGTGGGCTAGATGGACAGAGTGTGTAAAACACATACATCAATGTGGGGTTTACGTCCCCAAACGGATGAATGGTTTGGATATAACACAACCTTGTGGTTAGTCCCACCAGACAATGAGGATATAGGGAATAAACATCAAGGTGGGTCCCATACCACACATGCAGCACGTGTGGGGTGGGCCCCACACACGCTAAATGGATGGACGGTATTACACATACCTCGTGTACAGACCCACGAAACTTACTGGCATTAACAGCAGCTATATGCTAGTGTGAGGTACTCCAGCCAATCCACTTTTCCCATCGTCCAGAGATTAGACAGTGAGGATGGCATATTCATCAAGGTGGGTCCACATCAGCATGGCCCACTCGCTGGATCAAACTGATATTTGTGTTGTTCCTACGTCCAGACAGTCAGTAGTCTGGACGTTGCTGATCTACTCCGTTGTAGCAGATGGATGATGAAACACGTACATCATAGGTGGGTCCCACGTGTGGCCCACCAATTATATATATAATATATTTATTATTTTATTTTATTTTTTATTTTTTTTACTACTAGAGCCTAGGCCTTAACGTCCAGGCCTGCTGGACAGCAACCTGTTCGTCGAGCCTGGCCAGTCCCTAGGCCCATGGCTGGGGTGACCCCACCATATGGGTGGTGTAAATATAGCCCATACATCATAGTGGGGTCCACACAAGTGAATACAAGGCTGGAGATCTAGCTGATTTGGGTTTTTCCCCTTCATTAAGTCCCGGGATAACTAGACATCCAGCAACATGGACAGTAAGGGCGTCCTTGCTGCTGGATGGTCCGGATTCCTCTCACACATCATCAGGCGAGCCACACATCAAGAGAGAGAGAGAGAGAGAGAGAGAGTGTGTGTGTGTGTGTGTGTGTGTGTGTGTGTAGCAGAGGAGCTCCACCACTATGAGCTCCTCTAGCAATTACAATGCATAAATCAAGATGGGTCTCAAAAATCGAGTGGACCCAAAATCAAAAATCAAATCCTAGCATTATGAACTCCCACCATTGGATCTTTTAGGCTCCTTAATCTCCTAAGCTCTTAAGCTTCCTCTTTGATGGTGGATGATGAGAATAGAAGGGTTGGATGGTGAGGATTGAGGGGGGTAGGAAGTGGGCCACACGTAGCTTCTCCTCTCCCTTGGACGTTTCATCTCCTTGAGTTGCTTGGGAGAATGGGTGGAGAATGAGAGAGAGAGAGAGAGAGCGGATGTAAGGAGAGAGGGATGGGTGTGATGGGTGAGTGATGGGTGATGGGTGTACTTGAGAGGTATGGTTGTTTTGACTTTGGGTGAGAGAGGGATAGGTGTGATGGGATATGAACTTGACTTGTACATTGATTGATTGATTTCATATTTAGTAGAGATTCTCTTGCGTAGTGTTTTCCTCGAAATAAATGTGGGCCCACATCTCTTGGCCTGGGTATCGCATCTGTGTGCAAGATGTGGCATTAAAACCGCGGCGACAGCGCCATCGTTAGGGTACAAGTCTCGGGTTGAGTCGACTCAGGTTGATAGGGTGTGATTCAAGGTTGCGCGCAAATGCTATGTACGTGTCGCGGGTTACCGAAATTCGACGGGAAGGATCGTGAAAGTCTAAGAAACGGTACGGTCCAGGATAAGGGCCTTAGATCGTCCGTAGATCTAATCTAGAACGGTTTGACCACGAAGTGGAACTTTTTATTTCAAAACAAATTGTGACATAATAAAGGTCATACTGACCAATTCAAGGGAAGTAGATCTTCAGATGCTCGGCTTTCCTTGGGTGACGAAGCAATTGGCTGGTCAGATCTTCTAGTCGGTACGTACCAGGTCGGATGGTGCTCGAAACCACATAGGGCCCTTCCCAGTTGGGCTCAAGGTCCCTGTTCCTTTTTCTTTGATGTTTTGGAATACCTTTCGGAGAACCAAATCCCCAACTCGAAACGTTCTAACCTTGACCCAAGCATTATAAAACCGCGATAATTGCTGTTGACAGAGAACGGTTCGAAGCTGGGCTTACTCCCTGTATTCTTCCAGGAGGTTAAGACTGAGGGACATAAGCTCGTTATTAGCCTATTCTTCAAACAAGCTTATTCGAGCTGTAGGTAATCCGATCTCTACGGGAGTAACTGTCTCCGCTCCGTATGTTAGGGAGAATGGAGTTTCTCCAATAGATATCTGGGCAGTAATTCGATAAGCCCATAGAACCTTGGGAAGTTCCTCGGCCCAAGCTCCCTTGGCGTTCTCGAGCTTGGTTTAGAGGTGATGTTTAATGATCTTGTTGACTACCTCGACTTAGCCGTTTGTTTGTGGATGTCGTGGTGATAAGTAAATGCTGTGAATCCCGAGGTTCTTACACATCTCTTGATATTGCTTGTTGTCAAACTATTTCCCATTATTGAAGATGATAGTCTGAGGTATTCTGAACCTACATACTATATTTTTTCAAATGAAATCCGTAATCTTTTGTTTGGTTATCTTCGCTAATGGTTCAGCTTCTACCCACTTAGTGAAGTAATCTACCACCACTACGGCAAATTGGTCTGACCTTTACCCGTGGGGAGTGGGCCGATGATGTCGATCCCCCATTGAGCAAACGGCCAAGGTCCGACCATTGGTGCAAATTCTTCTAGTGGTTGCCGATGGATGTTTGTGAACCTCTTGCATTTGTCGCATCTCTGGATGAGCTTTCGAGCATCATGCTGGATGGTCAGCCAATAATATCCTTGTCGGACAACTTTGTGTGCTAGTGAGCGCCCTCCTGAGTGATTTTCGTAGATCTCTTCATGGATATCCCTCAAGACGTATTCTGCTTCCTCTGGTCGGACGCACCTAAAGTAAGGGAGATAGAATCCTTTCTTATTAAGTATGTCGTTGAGTATGGTATATCGTGCGGCATAAACTTTCATTCATCGTGCTTCCACTCGGTCCTTAGGGAGCTCATTATTCTCGAGGTATTGGATAATCGGATCCATCCATGTCGGTTCTAAGCTAATCAAGAGGATGGCCAAAGGGTCAACCTCGCTGACACTTGTTTTGGCCAAGAACTCAATCGAGATGGATCTTGGGATTTCATCTTCATCTGTTGTAGCGAGCTTCGCTAACATGTCAGCTTTAGAATTCTCCTCTCGTGGAATCAAGATGACATGGCATTTCTGGAAACTTCCGACCAATTCCTTGACTTTTTGGAGATAAGCATTTAGACGTTCTTTCTTGGCTTGGTAAACATCAGTTATTTGGTTGACGACCAGTTGTGAGTCGCTGAAGACTTCAAGGTGTCGAGCCCCCATGTTAGTTGCTAATTTGAGTCTGACAAGCAAGTCTTCATATTCCGCCGTGTTATTGGAGGCCTAAAATCCAAATCTCAAGGCATATTGCATGTGCATGTGGTCAGGAGTCACTAGGACTACCCTGGCCCCGCTTACCTTAGAGTTGGAAGAGTCGTCAACGTATAGAGTCCACTTGTGTGGGTCAGGAATAGAGTGGTAATCAGACAATTGAGCGATTTGTCAATCGGCGATGGGTCGGACCTCTGTGGACCTTAGCTCTGTTACTTACGTGAGCTCGATAATGAAGTCTGCCACTGCTTACCCTTTTATTGTTGCTCATGGTTGGTACTTAATATCGAACTCACTCAGCTCGATATCCCATTTGGTCAACTGGCCTGAGGCCTCAAGTTTCTGCAGGACTTGGCGCAACAGGTGATCGGTCAGAACGACAATCGAGTGAGCTTGGAAATGTGACCGCAAGCTTCATGAAGACGTGACTAAAGCCAGAGCCAACTTTTCTAAGGTTGAGTATCTCGTGTCTACAGGAACCAATGCTTTACTAACATAATAGACAGGTAATTGCTTCCCTTCATATTCTCTTATCAATGCTGAGCTGACCGCCGCATCGGATACGGCTAGATACAGCAACAGAGACTCACCCAGCTTGCTTTTGGAGAGTAAAAGTGGCGATCCCAGGGATTCCTTGAGCTACTGAAAAGCTGTCTCACATTCTTCGGTCCATTCTATTATTTGTCTCCCCTTCAACTATTTGAAGAAAGGGAGGCATTTATCGGTAGCCCTGGACACAAAGCAGTTGAGAGCAGCTACTCTTCCAGTCAACCTTTGTATGTCTTTGATCGTCTTTAGAGACTGCATGTCGAGGAGGGCCTTAATTTTTTCAGGGTTTGCCTCGATTCCTCGCTAGTTGACCAGAAACCCGAGGAACTTTCTCAAGTTTACGCCAAAAGTGCATCTGCTCGGGTTTAGTTTCATCCGATATTTACAGAGAACAAGAAACATCTCCTCTAAGTCGGCCATGTGATTTATGGCTTTTATGCTCTTGACGAGCATGTCGTCAATATAGACCTCCATTGTTCGCCCTATTTGGCGGGCGAACATCCTGTTAACCAACCTTTAGTAGGTCACTCCCGCATTCTTTAAATCGAAAGGCATCACGCGATAACAATAAAGACCTTTGTCAATGACAAAGGTAGTCTTAGATTTATCTACTAGGTGCATTACAATCTAATTATATCCCGAACATGCATCCATAAAACTAAGTAGTTCGTGACCTGCGGTACTGTTGACCAACTGATCAATCCCAGGAAGAGAGAAGCTGTCTTTGGGGCAGACTTTGTTCAGGTCTATGTAGTCTGTACAGACACGTCATTTCCCATTAGCTTTCTTGACCAGTACAACGTTGGCCACCCAGTCTAAGTAGTAGACTTCTTCGATGAAGTTGGCTCTGAGGAGCTTCCCGACCTCTTCTCCAATCATGGTGTATCTTTCCGAGCCGAGGGTGCATCGCATCTGTCGAATTGGCCAGTAGGACAGGTCGATGTTCAGTCAATGCGTGATGATGGTGGGATCAATGCCCGGCATATCCTCATGGGACCATGCGAAAACGTCTGCAAAGCGTCAAAGGATGGCTACCAACTTGTCTCGCAGCTGTGGCGTGAGGGACGACCCAATCTACACAGTCTTGGAAGGATCAGACTCGTCTAGAGGGATCGTAACAAGGTCTTCCATGGGTTGGCCTCATTCTTGAGATTCCTCGCTTGGATCCAGGGATTCGATTGTCATTGTTTTACGCGGAGCCTTTAGTGCCGTTGCGTAGCACTGTCAAGCATCCTGTTGGTCGCCCTTAACAATTCTCACACTATGCTCGGTTGGAAACTTCAAGGTGAGGTGGTAGGTTGATACCGCTACTATGAGGAGGTATAGTGATGGTCGGCCAAGGATGACATTATAAACTGATGACTAGTCGATTATAAGAAAGTCGACCATTACAGTGGTTTGACTTTGGTCATCTCTAGCCGAGAGAGGGAGCTGAATGGCTCCTTCGGGCATAACCCAACCCCCTGAAAATCCAATCAGGAGAGTCTTCACGAGTTGGAGTGAAGCTCGACCAATGCCCATTTTATCGAAGGCTTGGAGGAAAAGTACGTCCGCGGACGACCCCGTGTCAACGAGAATCCGAAAGACCTTCTAATTAGCTATGGTCACAAAAATCAGTAACGTATCATCGTGAGGGTGGTGAACACCTCAGGCGTCTTCATCAATGAAGGTTACAGTGTGCCTCTCTAGCTTTCTCTCTTTCGAGGATTGGGCAAGGACCATAATTTCCCCCTCGGGGTGACTAATGCTTCTCGCATGTATCTTTCGGGCATTGTTCAAATTACCTCCGCCTTTGTGACCCCCAACAATCGTGCAGATTTCTCCAGTAGGCTGATTATCGATTGGTTGTTCTTCGGCAATTGTGATCCGACTTCCTCTTTGATCTACTTATTCACCGAGATTACCCTCCCGAATGAGCCTTTCAATTTCCTGTTTGAGGTTACAACAGTCGCTCGTGTTATGCCCGCGATCCTGATGAAAATAGCAATATTTGTTCTTATTTCTTCGATCGAGATTATTTCCTAACTTGTTCGGCCATTGAACAAAACTCTCATCTTTTATCTTCATCAGGACCTGCTCTTAGGATTTGTTGAGAGGGGTGTAAGTGGTGAACTTACTATCAAGTCATTTGTTCAACCTACAGTCGTCCCGAGAACAATCGTCCTTTCACTTTTTGCTTGTGTTGGTCGAATCAGGCTCTTTCTTCGTCTATTCTCTGGCCGAGGGGTTTTTGCTTTGGGCAACAACCCGCAAGATCCGGGACTCCTCGGCATTAGCGTACTTTTGCAATCAGTTCAAAAACTCGGCCAATGTAGTAGGTGAATTTTTGTCCATAGAAAAGAGGAACGACTTGTCTCTCACCCCGGTCATGATGGCATTCAGTGCGGTCTCGTCTGAGTGTTTTCGAACCTGCAATGCTTCCAAGCTGAAGCGTTTGATGTAATCCTTTAAGAGTTCGCCATCTTTTTAAACTATTTTCATAAGATTGGCCGGTGCTTTGAGTCTCTTTTTTCCTCCAATGAAATTAGTGACGAAGGCCTCGCTAAGTTCGGAAAATGAGTTAATGGACCTCGGTTTTAACTGTTTGAACCAGAATCAAGCAGCGTCGACAAGAGTTAGCGAGAAGGCTTGGCACATGACTGCATTGGAAGCATTGTGGAGTTCCACGTAGGTTCGAAAAGATTCCATGTGCTTCGTTGGGTCGGTATTCCCTGTGTAGGGTGTGATTTGGGGCAGTCGAAACCTATCCAGCAATCGTGCCCGTATGATGTCGACCGTGAATGGGGATTTAGTCTTTTCTGGGGCAGTCATATTGCCTCAGTAGGTCTGCTTCATGTCTGCAATCTGTCGCCGGAGACTCTGCAACTCAGTCCTTTAAGGTTCCTTGCTATCGGCAGTGGCTTCCATTGGAGCTCTGCTGCACCTCCTTCGATCTATTTCGTGCCGCAGGTCGAAGGCAGGTAATAAAAAGTCCCTGAAACATAGGATGGAAAAGGTTCAATAGGAGTATGTTGTAGGCTTGATTACGAGGTGACCTGCATGACAAAGGTTCAAGAAGGATTAGTACATGGTCGAACATAGCTCAACTGTCCTTCCCTTTGGCTGGGCTCATGAATACATTAGGCTACATATTTTCCTATCTCCAACCTCCCAGTCGATATCTTAATTCCTTGTTTCGTGATCCGCATCACTTATTATACCTGCCATATATCCTTGTATCGTCGCAAAGTCAAACACGTCTTCAAAGACATAATATGCATGCATTTTTTGCACTTGTTTGCCACGTGTCATTGGCAGACTGTCCACATTTAGGTTTTCAGCTGTGCGAATAAATATGAGCATCTCAACCCTCCAGTACAACAGGCATTTTCAGATATAAATGTTTGAAACCTCCTAATGCCCCTTTCATTTTCCGTGAGGAGCTTTTTTACATCCTTGAATGAGTATATCAACACGTGGCGACATCTCACCTATCAAATTTGGCTGCGACACGTCAGGTGTAAGTAGCTGATCATGCCAAAAAAAAAAAAAGGACATCCTGACCTTCTTTAATTGAATGTGCACCGTCGATTAATTTATTTTCTTAACCGTCCGTATGCACGCCACAACTGAAAACGCCAAATTGTCTTAGGATGGCGATTTTTAAGACAGAATCCATCGATGGTTAGATGCAACAGACCAATGGCGTGGAATACGGAACAATGTGAGCCACTTGTAAGAATTTGAAACCTGTTATGTAACTTATCTGGTTCTATTGCGATGCACCAACTGATTGAATAGATTCCAGCTTCTATTAATTCCACAACAAAAACATGGATGGTAAGGCACGAGTCTGGCCCACCATTTTCTACCCTCAGAAGATAGTCTTGTCATAAAAATATTGTGATGAGAGAAATGCTAATCTTGCTCGCGCCTGCATTCTGTACACGTTTGAAGACACATGGATGAGATCTGAGACACTCATCTGGTGGACCTCAATATGAAATCTGTCCTGGTCCAAAAGTCAGGGGATTTGTTGTATCCCAACCACCAAAACTAAGATCAAATGTGAACCATTGATCAACCTCCTTTAGCCATCTTTTACTCAAATATAGCCGTTGGAATTATCCAAAGAAATCCACGGTGGATCCTGCCCTAGGAGCAGATTGGATATGGGAACTCCCTGATGAATGGCTTGGATGTCACATGCCTAGCAGGTGTTCCTGTACATCCGTGCCCCAAGTCCCTTTGTTGGGTCCATTCCAAAACATGGTCCGATCTGACGGATCTCCAGATTACTGGATGAGTTATTAACTTATTATAGAGAATTTGTACATTACGATATGGATTTGAGGTTGTATGGATGAGGGCTGTGTTTCATTGATCTGAACCGTTAGTACGATGGATCTCACCCTGGATGGACCATACACCAAAATTCCCAGGCTGGAAGTCCTAACCATGGAATATTTGTCTTTTTCTTTTCAGTTGAAGGTGAACCTTTGCTGTATTTTCTTTTTATGTCAATTGGTCTGCATAATGAAGGTTGGGATTTTTTACATCTTGAGAGGGCCATTGAAACTCGTTGGCATCACATCAGCCGTTTGGATTATTGAACAATGGGCCCTACTTGAACAAATTGAGAGCTGAGCATTGTATTAATTCCTGATGATGCTCATCAATTCGACCAATTCCAATAAACAGTGGCCCATCTCCCTTAATTTTCGGAGCTACCATCTGATCCGTTGATCCCGTTGATGCTGCCTATCTTCAACCTAAGCCCAAAAATCATGATGATCTAACACTCAGGTAGGCCACACCTTATGAAACAGTTGGGATGAGCAGTTTTGTGTAGAACCCACCTTGGTGTTTGTATGCCATCCATTCCGTTCATCTATGAGCCTCATTAGGATGAAGTAATTAGCCAAAAATAAAAAATCAAACTGTTCAGAAACTCAGGTGAGCCATAAGACACAAAGATAGAGGTTTTAGGTATATTTTTATATAGTTCCCTATGGGGTGGCCCACTGATTTTTTAGATCAACGACCCAAACAGGTTGAAATACCTGATAGACGGAGTTGATCTCGTTCACATAAGGTATTTTCCACTGCGTTAGAGAAATCAACCTACGGTAGTTAGGGCACCGTTTTCAGTTTTCTAATATTTTTGGACAGCTAATTGCAGGTCGCAGTCCGTTAGGCTGTCAATATTTGAAGTGAACCTGAATTCCAACGTATGTGGACCCTCGATTATCTGAGCTGGTCACCTAGTATGTTGATGATTTGTGCACTTGGACCATGTCTCAAAGATCTAAACCGTTCATCACTTGATGGACACCGTGAACATGCCATAGGTCAAAAGTAATGTTTGGCCACTAACTAGGAAGGTCAAAATTGTATGACAGAAAATGGGCCATTAAAAAAAGGGCATGTGGCTCACTTGATGAGTGTACTCCGATTTTTGGTAGATAGAATATTCACAGAGTGCCCTGTCTGATGAATGGTCCGGATCTCTTACACGTGCCATATGCAACGATCTTTGACAAATATTCTGCCCCTTCACACAATGTTTGCTCACTGAATCACGACCATTTATATTTGACCATCAACTTTCAGCTGACAGTGGGGCCCACTCCATTCAATGAATGGACTTATCAGATTAGCAGTGCACGAGTGCATTGAGGGGCACGGATTGGGTACCACCCCCACCAGCAACTAGCTAGAGACGGATGGTTCTGTGAGAGGATATGTAGGGCCTACTGATATATGTGTTTTATCTAGGGCTCAAAGTCGAGCGGGTTCAACGCGACCAACCCCACATTGAGTTGGGCTCGGTAGAATGTATCAGGTTTGATCTTTGGTTTGGGCTATATAAATACCAACATGATAAAACTTGATTCGGGCTTGAGTTAAGGTCTCGGGTTGCCTAAACTAACCGGAAGGCGATTGATATATAAGTTACTTATAAATTATAATAGAGTGTGGATTGTCTGTGTGGAAGGCATGGAAAAGTGCAATGCCATTAGGTCTCATTGGTCCACATCATTTCTGATGACTAAGATTCAAAGGTACGTGGGATATCTCTCTCCCAAATAGATTATGTGCTACTCAACACAACTTTTAAAAGATTAGTTATCTTATATTTTAACTTGTTTGTTTAGAAAGAAAAATTTTCAATAAATAAATATATATATAATTAATAAAATCATAAGTACAAAAAATAAGGCATGTATTGAACCATAATAGATTAATGTAATAACAAAAATATTAGCATGTATTTACTTAAGCAATCCAACCAACCCGACCAAGCCCAAGCAGACGGGTTAGGTTATGGTTGAGGTATAGGAACCTTGGGTTAACCTAGGGTTGAGCACCAACCTGCCCCGAGTTTTATCCATGGCATCCATCCATCTTATAAAATTATTGGAGGACATGAGTTAAAAAATGAGCCACCTTGTATTCTTAAGTAAACCATACTAAAGAAAACAATGAAGATTAAATGTCTATCTTTGAAAACCTCTTCAATGCCACGGAAGTTTTGGATCAAGCTAATATTTATGTTTACCTCCGTGCAGATTGGATCGAAAATAAACATCTGGTTAGGCTCCAGGAAGGTTTGGACGGTGAGGTCATTGCCAGTACTTCTTCCAGTGGTGTGGTCCACTAGAGGCTTGGATTTGCCTTATTTTTGGACTCGTGAACTAAAATAATTTTTCAAAATGAATGAATAGCGTGGATAACACATATATAACGGTAGGCCCCACGTAGCCTTTTTACAATACTGTTCGTTTTTAGCCAGGTCTTGGCATGGGTAGTTCCCTATCCGTGTCCTGTATCGAGACACTGTTCACTTTCTTCGCATGTGAGCACTTTGGAACCACACACGCAACGCATTTTCTGTGGATTCCAGGGGAGAAAGATCACATACGTCGGGACATGTATGAGTTTCCATACGTTCAATTTATCTGTGCTCCAGCGTCATCTTTTACATGGCATTCAATCCGTTCATTAAATGACCCCTCTTATTTTAAGCCGACAGCCCAAAAATAATGTTAATCCAATACTCTGATGGGCCACGCGATAGGGAGATAGGGAACAACGGAGAGCACTGGGGATGCAGAAGCCAACCACCGAAAACTCCAGATTATGTGTGAGGCCTAAAGTACTCACTATCAAAAAATCGAGCAAAGGCTACGGACTTTGAAAGCTTTTGAGTACAGAGTAAATCCGTAGCAATTATGCTACGGATTTAATCCGTAGCTAAAGCCTAATTAATCTATAGCTAAAACCTACTTCCTCACCAGAACCTTATTAAATATTTATAATGCTTAAGGGTCTCTATGAGGGCCATTGAAATATATGTGTTTGATCTAAGCTACCCATCAATTCTGATATATAATTTTAGTCAATTAGCCCAAAAATTATGTAGATTAAAGGTATAAGTGGACCACACCATAAGAAATAATAAAAATTAAATTTCTATTGTTAATATGTTGTGTAGTCTTCTTACAGCTTCTATCTGACTCATTTTTTGTATCAAAACTTAAAATAGTATTTTAATATTAATGGATGGAGTGGATAAATAAAATACATCACGGTGGGCCCCACGGCCTAAAACCTAAAGTCTTTGTGGGCCGTTCGCCACGCGCCCCTTCCAAAACTAAACGCGCGCTCCCGGATCCAACTCAGTCCGCCCTTTTTTCATCCCGCACACAGCAAACCTCCCAAAACCCATCTCTCAGTCTCTCTCTCCATCTCTCTAGCACTTAGCCTCTCCATCTCCCTCGCCCTCTCTCGATCTCCCGCTCTCCCTCACGTACTCAGCCTCTCCATCTCAGTCCGCCTTTTTCTCCTGCGCGCAGCAGACCTCCCAAAACCCATCTCTCAATCTTCAAAACCCCCTTTCACCGCAAGAAGGAGAATAAGAAGGAGAATGAGAAGAAGATCTCTGTATAGGTAGAGCCATTTCTCACGACCGCGGCAATCATCGAACACGATGGAAGTGTATGGCTCAGAGCGAGACTTTCCCTCAGGTTTGTTTTCCTTGTTTCCATTTGTATTTTTTGACTGAAATCTGAGATGGATTTTCTTTTGATTGCTTATGTGGATTGTAGAAGATGTTACCAGTCCAATAGGGTCTGGTTCCAATGCTTCAATGGAGATTTTCAATTGGGTGTTTGCTTGTTTGTTTAAATAGCTCATGCGATTTGGTGATTGATTGGATCTCTTGTTTGATCTGTAGGGAAACTCAGCCAAGTGTTGTTGATTTTGTTAGATTTGGGGTGGAATTGCTCTGTTTTGATCTACGTATTCGATGTGGGTTTTCGGTTTTTTATCATGTTGGATGATTTTTGGGATTGGTTTGAGGGGGGAACATTCATACATTTGATTTAGGTTTGCCGTTTTAATCTAGGTTTGAGAAGATATCGGATGTGGGTTTTGTTTATTTTCGGCATCGGATTTGAGGTTGCAGAGGTGATGTGTTTGTATCTTTCATTTTTCTATATTGATTAATGGATTTGCATTTCAGGGATAGTGATCTATTAGAGTATGATTTGTTTGGATAATATTGGGATTTTATAGGAATCTACTACCTGACTTGTGTAGGCACACCGAAAAAGTTGCTTGTGCTGATGGAGAGCTATGTAGGGAAAAAATAATCAGATCCACCCTGACCATTAGGTGTAGTCACATTTTCACCAAGGATCCTAAGAATCAGTCAAATCCAAGAGTTAGGCATGTTGCACCATAAGGAGCGGTGGAAGCATCTTGTACTTGGCCAACATGTGCTTGATGTTGCAAAGGTATTAAAAATGGGACTTTAAAATGATGAATATGATGTGCCATGCTCCAGCCTTTTGATGAACTTAAATTTCCTGATTGATCTCTCAATTCTGATTGATCTGCATGTTTTGTATAGTATGTGGCAAACCTTTATGAGATCCAAACTCTCATCAGGTAGGCTAGCCCTACCTTAGATGGTTCATATCCCAAAATTTAGTCCGATTGGACAATTCCAACCCTTGGCTTGGAAAAATTGAAATGGTCAATTTAACTTTATTTGACACTTCTTATAACCATATAATTTCTTTCTATAAAAGTTCTATTGAGATTGCTCAAGGGTTGCAAAATGGGGAATGGAATATTCTGTAGTTGTTGCAACAGTGAGGTACATCTGATTGCTTTATACATTTGAGTTCTTGAAATGTTCCGCTACAGACCTTAAACTTTAAAGATTTAATGGGTAGGTCAGTCCCTCACAATTTGAAGCTCATGTTGGTTGTGCTTCTAAGCAGAAACCATGAGTTACTGCTTCAATGTTTGATTCCTTAGTCCTGTACTCTCGAATATTTGGGTGACCTTTCCTTTTGTGTTTTGCCAGTTACCTACACATCTACACCTCCAATGGGGTGTCTCTTCATGAATTATCGGTGCCCCTGTCTAAAGTTCAGAAGCTTTCTGCCACTGACAATGATGACCTTTGCACAATATGTGCAGATTTTGGAGATCTTCTGCTTTGTGATGGATGCCCCAGGGCCTTTCACCAGGTAAATGCTTTTCCCTCATGTTAATGATTGCTTACCTTTCAATCTTGAATGCTATCCATCAACTTCTTTCTCATTTATTTTTAGTTTTATAAACTGGTAAGAGCTTATTTGTTAAATGAGGGATGATGTAGAGCTAATGCTATTTATAGATTTGTGAACCTAGAAGTTTGAAGTTTGAAATTCTAGGGTTTCTTTGTCAAAGGATGTTGTACTTGAGGGGTATATTTTGAACATGAGATAGGTGTAGTTTAATCATTTTCTATAATATTGTAAATATATATAACCTATAGGGCTCTTCAGTGTAATTACAAAATTTAGAACCCTGATTTGTATTCAAGATTGTAACAAGGATTTTCAAGAATTCTATGAGTCCTAGAAAAATAAAATTAGTAAAGTTCTTCTATCCAACTCTTTGATTTGATTCAGGTGATTACAACCATCTGTCCAGAATAACACTCCCTTTAGGCCATTGATTTGTATCCTCAATGTCACTTTTTGAGGTTTCACGTGGTCATAAATAGAATGCTAAAAACTTTTATGTAAAGGTTTTTGTTCATGTACATTTTGGAAGCTTGGGTTTTGGTTATACGATGCATCACAATTTCAGTGTGTTCTTTACAAGGTCTGAGATACCACTTAACCACCTCTCATGATTTATTCAACTATGAGTTTTGGGTTAAACTTCAGCACTTCCAAATGTGACCACATGTACCTACCAAAAATAGTAATTGAAGTAAAGTAAGAAATGGTTCTAGTAGTTCAATGTAATAAGATAAGCACAAATTCATTGGTGCAAATTTGGGTTCGGTTTTATGCCTTGAAACTTGATTCTTGTAAATGAATTTTGATATCTTGGGATGTACTTGGCTGCTATGTTTTTGGACATTTGGCAAACCATCAACTTGGCTAATATGCTTAAAGATTAACTGCAAGTAAACTAACATCTTATGTATATGTTTTGATGCAGGACGATTTTTACAAAGTTGGGCCAAGAATTCCAACTTAAACTTGACCTACAACCTATTAATGATAGTGTTTTCCTAGCTCCATATTTCAAGTTGAATAACATAAATTTCTTGCTAAATATTTTCTATTTGCTCTGTTTTGTAGGGATTTCCAGATTAATTTACTTTTAAATATTTCAGGCACTCTTGATCCTCATGCAAACGTCACCATCATGTAAGCTTTTATTCACATATGCACCAACATCATTGTATAGCATCATGAACTAAAAGTTAACTCTATCAAGTTGTTTGAATATTAGATTGATAGGCTTTTATTGGACATTTGAAATGAAAATATCCATGGTCTTATTTCAGAATTTAACTATCCATGAATGGGAAGTTAGGAATATTGTGCAAAATGGAAGCAGCATCGATGTGAATATGCTGGAGGGTTAAACACAGAGAGTGATAATGGGGTGGTTGGTAAAAGTTTAGTTGTTGGTGGAAGTGGGAGTGGTGTGGATCAAAACCGGTTTGCACAAAGAGAGGCCGCCCTGACCAAATTCCTGCAGAAGAGAAAGGAAAGATGTTTCGAAAAAAAGGTAAACTGGCTTTCAATTGTGTATTTATCTTTTCTATAAGGGAACATTTGATAGCTTAAAGAACTTGGGAAACATAAGTGGATCGCCTAAGATGCACCATGCCAAGAGGCTCACAGTATGATTTGCTTCAAACTATTTTGTCAATCCCAAATGTGACCACATGTACCTACCAATTGGCACATGTGAAACACTCAAACAATGCATCAGGTGGGTGTCACCATTCAACCAGGCCCATCATCAGGTCAGTTTATATATATCAGGCAGGCCACACATGTTTGTTGAATGTGGAACATCAGCAATTTTTGAGCTCTTAATTGTTTCATACATGTGTTGCCGCCTGATGAAGGATGGCCTAATTTTTGTGCCCATTATCTACAAGTTGCACTACCAAAAAAAGGATGGTAGATTTTGTTTTCTCCTTATATAGTAGACTTTATTTTTTCAAAACTTTGTTAACAACAACAACAAATACCAAACTTGTGGTTTTGGGCCTAAATATCAGGCCGGTGAGAATTGGTGTGCAGTTGAGCATTCCTCATGATGGGCCCCACTGTTGAACAGTTTGGTTCATGGAAAGATGGGGTCCACATCCCACCTCTACCATTGTTTGGCTGGGTAATGTAGGTATCTATTACGTGTTTCTTGGGTGTATTGTAAATAGGTCTAAATGTCTAAGCTTAGGGATTTTCCTTGTCATAATGAATTCTCTATTCTCTGCTTTCAAATTCTTACTTTGACATCTTAGTTGGCGAATTTGTAGGTTTTTTCAATGCTTTCATCAGATCGCATTATTGTAGCATCCACCTGCTATGTTGATTTGTCAATTACATTCTTTATTTAATAGTTGGAGTTCTAGATGGTGAGACCATCAGCATTATCATTGAGCAACATTCGTAACCTTCGGAAGTGTTTTTCTACTTGAAAAGTTCGTATAGTCTTACATTAGGAAGATGGTATGAAATTCAGGGAAGACATGTAAATTCATGCCAGGGGTCATGGTCAACTCCATTTTCTATACAGATCAATGTTTACATGCCTCTTGACTGAATGGATGCAAAGGTTGGTGCAAAGTTCAGTATGGACACAATTGAAATAGTCAGTTCTCTACTCACTTTAACATTCTGGTGAATGGTGATCATGAATCCAGTGACACACCATATATACTTCTGTTGGCGCTTTCTATTTGGGCATCTTTTCATATCCATTATTCTTGTCAGTTTGGGGTATCACACAAGCAATGTCCTTGAATCAGAAGCACTATTTCAGAGAAACTTTGGATCATTTCTGACCAACAAGTATGAAAGTACTTTTTACTATATTCAAAGGTCAGCTTTTTTATCCTCTTGGGAGAATTTAGTGTCTTGTGAGGATTTGAAAGGTGTTGGCTCATTGAACACAACCTGCCTTCTCAAGTCTAGTCTATATTTGAAAGATGATTGAACATATCCAGGTCAGGTCGATGCATGGCTTCAACAATGTGAATTATATTGACTGACTTCCCTGGTGTCATGTGTATGTCATAGTGTATAATCAAGTCCTCAAAGTATCACCTCGTATGATTTTATCCAATACTTGTGCAAGTTTTACTAGATTTTATACGACAAATAAATGATAATCAGGGGTATGTTTTCTTTTCTTGGAAGTAGCTATTCCAATTTTCATTTGTGTATTGGCTTGCT
Organism: Magnolia sinica; assembly: GCF_029962835.1. Taxonomy (NCBI): domain Eukaryota; kingdom Viridiplantae; phylum Streptophyta; class Magnoliopsida; order Magnoliales; family Magnoliaceae; genus Magnolia; species Magnolia sinica. The sequence continues at coordinate 28,219,209 of NC_080583.1, forward strand.
TTATTGTTAAGTTTTTATCAAAGAAATAGAATGCAGTTAACATGTGTTAATTTCATACTGCACATCTTCTTATACTTTAGGCCCATGGAGGAGCAACAGCAGCACTATGGGCCATCTCTGTACACCCTTACCAATATGGTGCTTTCAATTCGGTTGTTTCTTCTTCTTTCTTGGAGGCATTTCGAGGTAAGAAAATTGTCAGATATCTTTCTTCACTTGAATTTAAGTTTGTAAAGATAGAATCTTAGATCTTGAATTTTCTTTATGGTCTTCAAATTCTTTATTAGGGTCAAAGTTTTAAAACACTGGTTTCAACCTCTGACCGGTTTCTAGCAATTGTTTTAATTTGTTTCTAGGATGTTGATATTGTAGTTATTTGACTACATTGTAGGATCCATGAATTGGCAAAGTTTGATGAGAAAAAGTGATGCTGCCACAAGCCTCTATATGATCACAATGCACAATGTTGCAAGCCGATTGAATGAAGGATTGTAATTGATTCATTATTGAATGAATGAATGATTGTAATTGAATGAATGAATGATTATGCAGGTGGTAATAGAATGAATGAATGAATGATTATGCAAGTGGTAATTGAATGAATAAATGATTGTATAATTAAATGAATGAATGATTATGCAGGTGCTAATTGAATGAATGAGTGATTGTATAATTGAATGAATGAGTGATTATAATTTTTTTTATCTAGGAAATAGCTATGGATATTGACCATAGTTGGTAATCTAATAACTGTAGTTGTTTTAAATTTGGCATATTGCTACGGATCCAATACTACTTTTAGCTACCAATACTATCCGTAGCTGTAGTTACTTTTAGCTATAGATATAATTGCTACGGATTATCTCCGTAGCTATTGTAATCTATGGCTACGGATTTAATCCGTAGCCATAGGTTTTAGACCTATTGGTTCGGCACCTACAACGACGGTCGTGCTACCGACGAAAACCGTAGCCATAGGTCATGGCTACGGATTAAATCCGTAGCCTTTGCCCAGTTTTTTGGTAGTGACTGGGTATATGATATCAAATTCATACACCAGATGGGCCCCACCATGATAAAGTTATAATTATAAAAAAAATTATCCATCCCATAATTCCGGTGGGCCACACGAGGTCAAGTTAGATATCTTGGGAGTTTGTATTGTTTGTTTGCCGTGGCTCACTTTAGTTTTGTATCTGCCTGATTTGTGGGATGTATAGTGATCATGATGCGTCTCACTGAATACACGGTTTAGACTTCAACTAACATTACAGTGCACCGAACGGAAATTTGAAATGAATGGGAACTCATAGACTGTACATAATGATAATTCTACCGGTTATTAATTAAAATTGCCATAAGTGTGCCCTAAAACTAGATTTTGAATCCATATCATTGTAGCCCTCTAGGTACTTTGGCTCTTAGAATGACTAAAATGCCTCTCTTCCAAACATAGGGTAGTAATTTGTTGCGAAAGTCGAGAGAGCCTTTTTTAAATGTGGTTGTGGGCTCCACTAAATCAATAATTAAGGCTAGTTAATTTGATCCATTCACTTTAATTAGATAATAATGAACCCACGGTAGAGTCATTGAAAAAATCAGAGTTATCTGTGGCCCACGACTGCATTAACGTTATGAGTTAATTCCGAATTATTTCCTCTCATGTAGTCCATCCATGATGAGTTTTGCCCTTGAATTTGAACAAATGACATAAATTTGAAACCACTTTCATATGGATGGCTTAGATCTTTTACAAGACGATCTAGTGGGACCCACACAAGATGTGGAGTGGGTTCAATAGGTGGGTTCCTTACACAGGAAGGCCATTAGGTTTTTTCTTTATTTTTCTTCTTTATTTTTTTTACAGGAGGGGATAATTTGGTCATTAGGACCGTTGCCACCTTTGCAGGACTCACTACAACGAGCTTCAGTGCCTTTCACTTCATTTTGATGAGCTTTGAGTGTTTTTTTTTTTTTTTTTTTTTTTTAAGATTTTTCACCACCAATTATGGGAGTTTGTAAAAGGAAGGAAGGTGTAGTAGTTCCCTTTATAATTGTTTTTATGAGTATAAATTATGGGAGTTTGTGAAATGAATGAATTTTGTAATCGAATAATATTATAATGGATGAATTTTGTAATCGAATAATGTTATAAAGCATGAATGTTATAGTAGAAAAATGTTGAAATGAATTAACAATCCTAACAATCATAACTCCCTGTGGGTGATAAATCTCACGAAAACAGTTATAACTCCCTAATTATATGTCCGATTTAGGTGATCTATACTTGTTAAAAAGGTAATTTGATGAAATTTCAATTGACTTTGAAATCACCTTATTTAGACACCATTTGATTAGCCAAAATTGGTCCCATGGTTATTGTGGTTTGCCGATACTCACTATGTATTGCTGATACTCAATGTGGATCGTTGGTCCCACAAAAATAGTTATAACTCCCTTGTTACATGTTCGATTTGGGTGATCTTGTACTCTTTAAAAAATGTAATTTAATAAACTTTCAAATAGATTTACAATTACCTTATTTAGACACCATTAGATTACTCAAAAGTAGGTCCAAAATTATTGTGATTTTTTTATACTCACTGTGAATCGCCGATACTCACTATGGATCATCGGTCCCATGAAAACAATCATAATTCCCCTATTACAATCCGATTTAGGTGATCTTATACTTGTTAGAAAGGTAATTTAATAAATTTTCAAATGCCTTTGAAATTTTCACATTTAAACACCTTTTGATTATCCAAAAATAGGCCCAAAATTAAAATGATTTGCCGATACTATAGATTGTTGGTACTCACTATGGATCCTTGGTCCCACGAAAATAGACATAACTCCCTTGTTACGGGCTCGATTTCGGTGATCTTCTACTCACTGGAAATGTAATTTAATGAAATTTCAACTGGCTTTAGAATTACTATATTCGGACACTATTTGATTTTCCAAGAGTGGGCTCAAAGTTATTTTGGTTCATCGATAATCACGGTGGATCAGCGAAACTCACTATAGATGGTAAATCCCATGAAAACGGTCATAACGCCCTCGTTATATTTCTGATTTTGGTGATGTTATACTTTTTGGAAAGATAATTTGATTAAATTTAACATGGCTTTAGAATTAACTCATTTGGACACTATTTGATTGTCTAAAAGTACCCCCAAATTTATTATAGTTTGTTAATATTCATTGTGAATTGCAAATCTCATGAAAATGCTCATAACTTCCTTATTACATGCTCGATTTGGGTGATCTTATACTCGTTAGAAATGTAATTTGATAAAATTTCAAATGAACTTAAAATCATATCATTTGGATATGATTTGATTGTCTAAAAATGAGCCCAAAGTTTATCATGACATTTATCACTGAATGAGTAGGTTCACTTTTGGGCAATAACATGGTGTCTAAATGAGGTAAGTTTAAATCCATTTAAAATTTTATTAAAGTACCATTTCCAAGAAGTAGAAGAGAACCCAAATTAGAGATTAATGAGTGAGTTATGACCATTTTTGTGAGCTATGTGATTCATAGTGAATATTAGCGAACTACAGTAATGTTGAGTCCACTTTTGAGCAATCAAATAGTGTCCAAAGAGAGTTGATTTTAAAGTCATTTGAAATGTCATTAAATTACCTTTCCAACGAGAAGAAGATCACCTAAATTGAACATGTAACGAGGGTGTTATGATCATATCGTTGGACTGACGATCCACATTAAGTACCAGTGATCCACAATGAGTATTGAGTTACCATATTAACTTTGGGCCACTTTTGTGCAATCAAAAGGTATCCAAATGAGGTAATTCCAAATTTATTTGAAATTTCATCAAATTATATTTCCAATGAGTAGAAGATCACCTAAGTTAGGTATGTAACGAGAGAGTTATGCCTATTTTCCTGGGACAGGAAATCTAAAAAAAAAAACTCAGAAGCTCGTCGGAATGGAGGAAATGACGTTGGATGCATGCTGGAAGCTTGCTGGAGTGGGTCTTTGATGCAAAGCGGGTCGCAGACAGTTTCATGGCCAAGATGGATCAGAAAAGGCCCAGTCGATGACAGAAGTGATCCAGGTCGTCAGACCTTAGATCGGGCGTATCTTGCAATCCGGAATGAGTTATCTGACGTAAAATATATAATTTTGGGGTAAAACAAGCTACTTTAGCCAACCAACCCTGCGTTGTAGGGTTGCGCAACCCAGAATTGCGAAAAACCCCTGGATCGATGGTCGTTTTCCTGTTTTAATTTCATTTTTATTATAAATAGTAAGTTTTAGTTTGATTATAACTCTTCATCCGTCGGGCTTTAAGAGTTGTGCCCAACGTGAAAAGAGCTTAGAATAATTAGGAGAACGGTTTGGTGAAGCCAAATAGGACACTTACTATTTTTGGCCGAAAACCTTGCGCACTAGTAGACATCATGACCGTCTATAAGTAGTAAGTTTACTATTTATAGTAAGTCGCGAATTCTAGGAGTTTTAGCTGTATTTTGATTCTAATTTCTTTCCCATTGCTTGGTACCCCTATTTAAAGGGTTGTGAACTCGTTCTTATTCATTCATTAATCAAATTCGAATTTATTAGAATTTATTTCTATTTCCTGCTTTCTTTCCTCGTGGATTCGAGAAGTCTCTGTGAGGAGTCTAGAGAAATTCTGTGGATTCGGAATAGTTATCCTCTTGAGGAAGACGGTGCTCAACCTCACATTGTCACGCCCCAAACTCGGAAACCGGGCTCATAAAATTCTCAATCGCCGAATCCAGCGTCGACAGCCTCCGTAGAACCCCATTCTCGGCTCCCAGCGCCCATTCGCCAGGTTCCGATCCTGGGATGCTACGAGGAGGATTTTCAACATCAGTTTGATTCATAATAAGCATAACCAAAGGCATAACCCACAAACAACAACCAAAAACTCCATCACATTTCCACTATGATCAAAAACTTTAAAAGTACAATGAGCATAAAGGGAAATACAATGATGATAAACAAAAAAAAGCTCCAAGATGATCAACAAAGCGCTCCTGCCTCAGCGCTGCTGTGCTCTAACGTCACCTGCACGCAACGGTCGTGCATAAGCTTATGGAAAGCTTAGAGGGTGGTGTAAGTGTGTGTGCAAGGTAGTAATTACGCAGTATCAGAATAATGCGAAATATGCTGATGAATCCATGAATGCTATAAGCCGTACCAAGGCTATGCAATGCGAGGCATGGATGATGTCGGCCATACCAAGGCCATGCGGTGTGGAATGCAACTCAAGCATGCAAATCCTCATCTAAGTCCACATATCAATACAGCTCAACTCTGGAATATCACCAGGGTCTAGTACACTCCAAGCCAAATTGCTGCCCCATCGCGCGCAATAAGGTGAGTGGAAAAGGCCTCACTATCTACCTGCCAATATCGGGTTCGGCTCGTCGATAGCGGACCCATTCCTCGAGCTAGTCAGACTCAGTCTAGCTTTGCCCCCTCCTCTCGGGCGGGTAAGGCCGCACCCCCTTCCAACTGACCATGACACAATGGAAAGCGCAATCGTCTGGTAATCAGCACTCGGTGCTCATGCACCCACTCGGTCTAGATGTTAGAGCAACCTCTTGGTACCATAAGGGTTTAGGGACTTTCACCCAGGGATATCTATAGCACCTTATATAGAACAAGATTTTTGGTATCCAATCCTGCCAACCACGATACGCCTGTGGAGGCTATGACCCTAATGTCGCTAGGGCGTACAGTACCATATCACACAATGCGAATGCATGAATCACACTATCCAGTCATGCAGTAGTCCTGCGCGTATCGTGCGCTCATGTAGGGCAGCACCGCCTATCCGGGAGCCCATAAACAATCTGCCCGAAGGCATATGCTATGATCAATCACTTCTCATATCAAGCATACATATGATGCGTATGATCGTGAATCATGGAACTATACTAAGCATGTTATATGGTAATGGATGCAGTTCATAACGAAGATGGGCTTAGACGGCCTACACATTACATGTACGGGCCTATCAATGAGCCCTAGGGAGAGTCATAATGTGGACATTTAACCAACACTATACTTGCAATGTGGACGTCAAACCAAATTACTCCCAAGGCATAGGCCGTCGTAAACATTATTACATAAATCATGTTGGGATCACACATTGCAATGGACCTTAGGTACATCCCATTGGGCCTTCAATATATCAAATGGGCCGTATCACGTGGGCCTTACATTCATCAAATGGGCGGCATTAATGGGCCTCACCAACGGGCCTTACGTACATTGCAATGGGCCATAGCCCATGGGCCTTAAAATACATCACAATGGGCCTCATAATATGGGCCTTATGTGTATCAAATGGGCCACACCAATTGGGCCCCAATACATTTTAATGGGCCTTAACCCATGGGCCCCTAATACATCTAATGGGCCTTACAACATGCCAAGGTGGGGTCCACTTGGACTATGGATCTGGCTCATTCTTTATGCCCATGCCATAAAATAAGCTTTTTAAAATGGATGGACAGATTGGATGCAGCACCTGCCTCATGTGGGGGTCCACATGAAGGCCAACCATCACATATTATATATATATATATATATATATATATATATATATATATATATATATATTATAATATATAATCTATACACACACACACACACACACACACACACACACACACCGTCCCACATGTGAGGGATGGGTCCCACCGTCCAGTGTGGAAGGTGCGGATGGAACACATCACGGTGAGGCCTAACCGCTGGGTCAGGCATGGCCAGGCGTGGATAAAACACATATTGCAGGTGAGTTCCACCGTCCACAGCCGTGGACGGCAGGGGAATAATCACATACATCATTGTGGGTCCCACGTGGGGCCCACCATAACACTTCTTTTCCCATACAAGCCATTGATCAGGTCGTACGGACCTGGATGAAGAGGAAAAACAAATTTCATCTTGATCCAAGACTTCTGTGGCCTAAAAAAAAAAAAAAGAGTTTCAATGGCAGAGGTTCAATCCCACTGTTTCCTGCATTGTGGGCCACCTGATCTGTGGATGGAGCTGAAATTTGGAGGGGGCCCACTGCTAGGAGTGGCCCACCTCGTGAACGGTGTGGATGCAAAATATACATCATGGTGGGGCCCACAGCCGGGTCTCATCGTCATCTATATATATATATATATATATATATATATATATATATATATATATATATATATATATATATATATATATATATATATATATATATATATATATATATTCCACAATATTTCACATGTGGGGCCCACGTTAGGTGAATCCACCCCGTCCAATGGCACCCCATGGCTCAAGACAAGCAAAACAAGCCCAATATTGAGCATATTTCGGTGTATAGAACATTGGAGGGTGTTTCAACGATAAATACGTTGTTTACTATGCCATGGCCCGCCTGAAAGTTGAATTGGGCCCATCTTTCAGCTCAATGCCTAAAATGAGCTTGGGAAAGGAATAGACGGTGTGGATTGAATACATACCTCAAGGTGAGGCTTACATGAATGGACCACCCCATTTGGAAACAAGCTAATACTTGTGTTTTCCCTTTTTGTCCAGCGTCCAGGGACGCTGGACGGTTTGGCCTTGCACATGCATTCGAAGTGGGCCCTGCTTAGGTGGGCCACCTCATGGAGGATGGTGTGGGTACAATACATATAAGGTGGGCCCCACTTGAAGATGGTTTGGATAAAATACATGTTTCAGGATGGGGTCCATCCAAGTGGGCCATACAACCATGTTATGATCACATAAAGAAAAAAATGAAATAGAGAGGGAAAGAGAGAGATAGAGAGTGGGACACGCATGATGGAGGGACCCCGGCACTATGGGCCCTCCCTTCAATGATCTACAACATAAATTAAGTGGGTCTCATTACATGTGGGCCCATTAAATCGAAATCCAATGGTGGAGATCCCTTCTCCACTAAAATAGACGGTCTATATGACCCTAAGTATGCAAGAAAAATAAACATCATGATGGGGTCCATGGAGAATGGCCCCATCATGGAATGATCATGATGATCCAACTGGGCCATCAGCCACATCTTAGGGTCCAAAGTGATATTCAAACCATTGATCGGTTGGCCTCACTTGGCCTATCATAAACACATGAAAATCTAGCCTATGACACACCCATCGCTTGATCTTCTTGCTCCCTTGGCTTTCTTTGCTCCTTAGCTTCGATTCCAACGGAGGAGATGGAGTTTGGATGGTTGAGATGGGAGATGAGAGGGTGGGAAAGGTGGGCTACACTTGTTACTTGGAAGAGTTGGAGAGGCTTGGGACGTGTGAATTTTCTCTTGCTTAGGAGAGTGGTTTGAGAATGAATGAGAGAGAGAGTTGTAAAGGGAGAAAAAGAGTGATGGGTGATGGAGTGATGGATGGGGTGAGTGATGGGTGTAAGAGATTTCTTTGACTTTTGTGGCAAATGGTGTAAGAAAGGTATGGGCTTGTAAGAACTTTTTGACTTTTGTGGTTACTTGGGAATAAGTGAAAGGTAATGTGTACTTGACATGATGGGATTGATGGGTTGATTGATTGATGTGACATCTCATAGAGATTCTTTCAAAATTTGCACGCGTGGCATTTTCCTCACACCGAATGCTTGCCCACATCTCCTAACTATGGTATTGCCTTGGCGCGCAAGTCGCGGCGACGACGCGGTCGCTAAGGTATCAGTCTCGGGTTGAGTCGACTCGGATTGACGGCGTGTGAATTAGGGTCGCGCGCAATACCGGTTAAGAGTCGAAGGTTGCCAGAATTTGACTGGGAAGACCGCGGAAGTCTATGGAACGGTACGGTCTAGGATACGAGGCTTACCCATGTCCTCCCTTACGTCAGTCATAAGGAGGTGACAATGACCCTAACGATCAAAATGGTCCTCTCCCATTAAAAAAAGAAAAGAAAAAAAATGATATTTCCCGCATAAAGGATTCACTTATTGAACCCATCCCACATTTTATATGACCCCGCTGGATAGTTTTGTAGTATATCTAAGCTGTTTAAATGAAATGAATTTTAATTTTATGTCATTTGCCTAAGTTTAAGGGCAAAACTCATTATAGGTGGATCACACTGAATGAAACAATTCAAAATTAACTTGTAACGTAGATGTTGTTGAGGCCTATAGATAACTCTTTTTTATGTTTTTTGAAATGACGTAGGTTCAAGACAATCTAATTAAAGTGAATGGAGGTTCATTTAGTGGGGCTCACACCCCATTGTCATAGATAAACTAACGCTATACCGAGAATGGTTGGCAGAGGGGAAATTTCACCCTTAGAAGAGCTCAAAAAAAAATAAAAAAATAAAATAAAATAAAATAAATCAAAATCTAGTGTCCGTATTGAAATATAGGATTATGTCAGAATTAATGGCCATTTTCATTAATAACCCTAATTCCGCGTCCGATGCACCTATGGACGGTTGAGATCACTCCACAATCAATCCCCTCTTATATGGAATGATTGAGTACACTGCCCACCCATCCAGTTCATTCATCACGAGATGCAAGACCTATGGCTTCTGTGGCGGATACGTGTGCGTGTACGAGAATACGACCTACAGGGTAAAATGGTAATTTCACGTAGAGATATTTTTTCGTTTCACAATAGATCGGACGCGGAGTACGTCCCGCCCGGACGGATCCGTGGGGTCCACCGTGATTTAAGTGTTTTGTCCACGCAGTTCATCGTTTTTCTCGGATCATTTTAAGATATAATCTTGAAAATGAGGCAGGTACAGGGCTGGACCACAAAATGGGGTTTGAACGTCCACCATTAAAAAAATATTGGGAGCTCGAGAAGTTTCGTATCAAACTAATATTTGTTTTTTGACTTCCTCCACGTCTACATGACCTTATAAATAGATCGGATGGTAAAAATACATTACAGTAGCCCTTAGAAAAGTTTCAAGTGTACGTGTCATTATCACTGCAGCTTCCTTTGGTGTGGTCCACTGGAGCTGTGGAGCTGCTTCAATTTTATGATGACATGAGAAAAGCGATTCCTTTGGTGTGGTCCACAGATCAAGGCGGGGGTAGGACGCAATCCGCGTCCCAATAGATCGTCCTCTTCACTGTGGGCCCTATGCATGAGACGAACGTGGCACTTCTTCATAGGCGCTGGGCCGAGTGCGTCCCGCGCGTCATCTATCGTGCGATATAAAGGATGCGGATTGCCTGCCACCGCCCTTCAAAGCGATGTGGAGCCCACCTTCATGTTCGTGAGAAATTGAGTCCGTCCATCGGTTTTGCCACCTCACGTTGTTACGACGTGAGACAAAAATGAGGTAGAAAAGAACTCTCATGGGTGCTAGATGACATGAAAGAGTAGTGATTGAATGCGTACCGTTTAAACATTCCAGAAGCCAAGGAAGTTTTGGATTATACTGATACTTTTGTCCTTACCGTTTATCCAAGTGGGATTGACCTTATGAATGGTTTGGATGGCATATAAACATCATGATGGACCCTGAAACGTTTCAACGGTTGACATTTCTTTCTCCACTGTTTTCACTCGTGTGGAACAATTGACTTTTGAATCTGCCTCGGTTTTTTTTATTTCACGTCCTAAAATGAAGTGGAAAAACAGATGGGCAGGTTGGATATCTCACAAACATCAGGATGGGCCCCACCTAGCTTCTGGCAATCCACGTCCCGGATATAAAGTCTAATGCATGAATAGTTTAATAATATGTCTTAGTATGAAGATCCATGCCCATTCACATAGCAATGATCAATGATCCTAACCCCTTGATTGATTGGTGATCAAACAACAAAAAAAAGCCAATTAATTAGAGTTCGTAATCACGCATTTAATAATATATATATATATATATATATATATATATATATATATATATATATAAAATGTCCCATTATATGAACGGTGTGATAGATGACATACATGCCACGTGTACAATACCTTAGCACAAGCAATAGAATGGCTATGCTCTACTAAAGTACCAACGTCCTACTTATTAAACAATGACGGAAACTTTGATACTCTGGCGGGCTGATACTTCATGCGCATGCACTCTCAGATGGCACACCTAGCATAGTTGCAACTCAAATTGAACCGTCCAAATAGTGGAACGCGCTTAATCAAAAGGCAAAATTGGAGAATCTTGAAACGGACGGTCGCTAGACATCGAACGATATAAAGTCAACTAAAAATGTCGAATAATCAGAGGTCACGATCGCACGCAACCAATCGTGGTTGGATATCTATCCTATCTATAGTTTGTCTGAAGCTGTGGGACGTTGGATGTGAGGTACGAGCATGCTACGTGTACGGTTGTGATTGCAATGAGTACAAACAATCACACTCTAGGAGTAGGCTAAACAAAGTCTCCACTAAAAAGAAATACCGTCCATTGATATCCACGCCAAGAATCCAACGGTTGAACGACACGAGTCGCGGAAACACGGAGCCGCCCAGACCCAGGAGTTTGGAACCTAACCATGGTTAAAACCTAACTCTAACCCTAGTTAGCCATCTTCTCCCTTCGTTTTATAGACCCAATCCCCACCATTTCCCATCCTCTCTTCGAGTCTTTTGCCTTGCAACCCAAGCAATACATCCCAAAATCCTATCTCCGACCTCCTTCGCCTGAATCTGACGTTCATGACCGTTTCCGACCACCAGAAATCTGACGAGCGAACATGAGCTGTAACGGTTGCCGAGTCTTGCGAAAGGGATGCAGCGAGTCTTGCATTCTGCGGCCCTGTCTTCAGTGGATCGACTCGCCCGAGTCACAGGGGCACGCCACCGTCTTCGTCGCCAAGTTCTTCGGCCGCGCCGGCCTCATGTCTTTCATATCGGCCGTTCCTGAGAATCAACGACCCGGTACGCTAGTGGCAGTTACGTAAATTCGTACAAACGCATGCCCGGTTTTGTTTCTGAATTACGATCTGATCTTGTACGTTTTCTTTTTGGGTTTCAGCTCTTTTTCAGTCGCTTCTGTTTGAAGCGTGCGGTCGTACGGTCAATCCCGTCAACGGGGCGGTAGGCCTGCTCTGGACAGGGAACTGGCACGTGTGCCAGGCGGCGGTCGAGACCGTGCTCCGTGGCGGGACGCTGCGGGCGATGGCTGAGGCGCCGGCGCTGGCGCTGCCGGAATCTGACGACGCATCCGAGGTGCGCGACCCGTTCGGGAAGCAAAGGGTGTCGAAGAGGAAAGGGCCGGGGTCCGGCGATGAAGTGGCGCGATCCCAAGCGTGCGATCTTGGCCTCGCGCTGACGCCGGGATTCCCGCCGGAGAAGCGGCGGCCGGCGACCCCGTCGATGAACTCGGAGGGATCGGTGACAACCAGCGCGGAGAGTGGCGATCGGGTTGACGGCGGCGATCGGATGCTGTTGAATTTGTTCGTTTGAGGTGTGTTGTGTCAGGTTCTACGGCGGGTATTGTAAGATCCCGGTGCCCGGAATTCAAACGCGAGATTGAAATCCGGCGAGGTGTTTTTGTACTTCCGGCAGAGGATTTCCTTGTTGTAAGGAAAGATGAGTCTGACGGCTTCTTATAAATTTCGATGTGAAGTTAATAAAAATGTCATTTTAATTTATTTTCGAATTTCCATCGAAGGCTGACATTTAAACCCCTCCGTTTTGATATATACGCCCGCTATTTCTATTTCTGGTACGGAATTATACGCATCTTTCTACCAAAAGTTGAAAAACTGGTATGTATGTGTTAGGAAGAAGGGTGTATCATTTTCCCTTTTTCATCTGTTTGGAGAAAGCGCACTCGCATGCTGCTGCTCCTTTCGAGCGGCGTCGGATCTGTTTCGTGAGGACGAGCGTTACGAAAATGCCCCTTGGAATTGGTGATATTGCCGAATCTATTTCCTACCCGAAAAGGGGGAAGCTCCTAATATTTAGGGTAGAATTGTCCAATGGATATCTGTAAGAGCTGATAAGAAGGAAAAAAGAGGAAATCTGATGTTGCTGGGACAAGGCCAGACTATCGTATATGAAATACTGTGAATGACCAAAATACCCCTGTTGGGTGATCGTATCTTGAGATTAAGCGTGCTTATGTTTAATCTAGCCCGTTGATATGTGGGCCATCAAACTTGCATGGGTAAGATTTTTCCTCTTTTGTTGTTGGACGAGAATGGACGACTAAAGATTGAACGGAGAATTGGATGTGCTTGATATCATGCTTTTGACGGTCCGGATTGTTCATTGATGGGTTTGAAAGACGAAGCCCATTCTAGACGGACGTGGATTGCGTGGTGACCCAAGCACCTGGTACGTGATGTGAAAGACTGTGGGGCCCACATAGAAACGCAAGTCGGTGGGTGGTGGGGCCCGCAATTTGGGAGAGAAATTGACGGTTAGTGGTGTAAAGCGAAGGAGAGCGAGAGAGAGAGAGAGAGAGTGAGACGGCTCTTGGTGTCGGGAAAGAGGCGTGTGGAATTGGAGAAAGAATCGGATGTGGGTCCCACTCAGTGCACATCCCATCCAAGTGGGCGAGTCTGCGGCGCATGTCAGCGTCGATTTCGGAGTTTTGGTCACCCCTCCATATGGTACCCACCCCCACCCCCCGAACTCCCGTTTTTCAGCACAAAAATATGCTTTAGATTTCAAGGAGGGATACTTCGATACTCCGGTTGAGTGTGATGGATGATACGCAGTCACTTAGATGTCACTGAGAAATTGCGTACTTGGCGCACCGATGATTCAATCTAAATCTTACAAATTATGAGCACTATTTTGAACCAAAATACGTTTGTTTGGTGATTCGGCTATTAGATTGATGGATATTTAGTGGACGGTTAATATTGAAAAGAATTCAATGGTCTTATTTCAGAAAACAACTGACCCAAAATTAAAGGTTAGGATTGTTAAAGAAATCTAAAAATAAAATGCAACTTAGATGATTAGTGGGTTCCACAATTCAGTGGGTATTTGTGTTAATTTATGTTACGTGCACCATATCTAAGTGCCTGCGTATCAAATGTGGTACGCAACCGGAGTATCAAATAGCTACTTTCTTTTAGTACAAAAAAGCAACAATAATGCCAGTAAATCTTTATTTATAATACACTGACAGAGTATGATGGTTTCTACTCGAGCACTAATAAATTGCATATGTCTAATGTAAGTAACAAAAGATAAACCGTTCGAGTGGTGGTTCATACTTTAAATTGGATGTGTAAGCCAAAAGTTATAATGATTTGATCACTCAGCGAGTCGATTGTAGACGTTTACTGGACGGCTGAGAAGAGAAATAACTGAACGGCCTGAATTCAGCGAATTAATGTCCCCAAATCATAGATTAATATATGCCACGTGTACGACGAATATGATTTCGAAACGGTGATCCATCTTCAGAGGTTTCGAACTATGGACAGTTTAGTTTGATTTAATCGATGCCACGTGTACTTTTTGGAAGCGTGTGTATCGACCAACGCACTCTTCCAGGTATTAAAATAACTCCACTTACTTACTTCTGAGTCGTTGCCTCTGTCACGACCCAAGATCCGCCGTATGGGTTGCTCCACTGGGGCCCGCATGCTCAGATAGATGATCTGAGCTGTTCATCTTCTAGGTATTATCATAGATGACCATTGATCCCATAACTACCCTTTATTGATGATGATGTCCTTCGATATCTGCAGTTGAAAATGGGCCATTCAAATATAGCTTTAACTGTCCTAAATTCATCTGTACATAATGATAATCACAATCATTCTTTCATTGCAAGTTTCTTCCGTGGAAGATATAGCACAGGATTCAGAATTTGTACGGTTCAGATTATTGTATCACATAGAAAGTGGGCCCCACCAGGGAGACGTATGCACGGGACCTGAGTCGCGATGGATGCAAAACGAGCTCATTTTGACATGAGGATGCTCCTCTTTTCCGTCTCCTCGGGGCTTGGTGGGGCCCGCCAAGCAAAAAAAAAATCTGGACGTGAAAAAGATATATACAGTGACCGCATCGACGCGCCTTCGCCGCATTTAGGGTGGGCCCCACCGAACCTTCTTTTTTACTCTCGACCAACGAGTAAGGTATTGCTCTTGGTATAGACCAGCACTTTCTACGTTCTAATACAGTGTGCGTTTGTCACACCGTTAACGAAAAAACAAATAAAAACTCAGGCATTGACTCGTGCGTCGCGAGATTGAATGGTGGAATTTTCCCCAAAACGTGTTAGAGATCCAGGTCGATCATTGGGATAGATCGACTTTGAACACGTGTAAATCAGATCAATCCACTTATATCAGATGGGCCATGCTGTGACTGGAAGTTCATGTGGAACCCCATCTGATATGGTTGATATGCCGCACGTGTGACTAAATTAGAAGATGTGCCCGGACTAACATCTATCATTTCGGTTACTAAATCGTGGTAACTGAATTGGAGTGCAGTTGACAGACATGAGCCCAACATCAAAGTCGGACCGCTGAAAATGCCCATCTTATCCTCCACTTGAGGGACGGAATTTTGACCGTTGAGATTATCCCATAAGTGTAATTTTCGGTGCGATACACCAGGAATGGGTAGATATTTTAGTGGGGCTGTCAGTCTCGGCCCGGATTTTGAACTGTTTCATGGCGGGCCATCGGGCCGGCTATATTCAAAATTCTGATTTTTCAGGACCGAATCCGGCCCACTGGATTATGAGAAATGGTAGGAAACGCTGCAAGGTTCTTTGTAGTTCTCAGACGAGAAGTCCATTCTGTACCCGGAGGGCTGTGTGGGGCCCAAAGAGATGTCTGTGACGAATCTACTCCGTTCATCTGTTTTGAAAGATCATAATATTGAAGGAATTTGAAAATCAGGTATATAAAATATTCAGGTGGCCCACACCAAACGAAAGAGTGGGAACCGAAACGTCCACCGTTGAAACCTTTCAGGAGCTGACCATGATGCATATATACCATCCAAACCGTTCATAGTATTATTACCAGTCAGATAAACTGTAGCCACAAATATCATACTGATACAAAACTTATGTCACCCTAAGACGTTCAATCCCCACTGTTTCGTGTGGTATGGACCACATAAGTTTTTCATCTACTTGTTTTTAGATTCCTGTCCTATCGTGGTCTTGCAAAACAAATGGACGGAGTGGATTTGTCATGGACATCTCTGTTGGTCCCACACAGCCCTGGGCACAGGAATATCTACGTGCCCGCGGTCACAGGCTATCCGCTTCCTCTCACAAGCGGGGCCACGTCTTGTAATCCAGTCCATTGTGCGAGTAATTTCCAACTGTACGACCCATATAATCAACCTTTTGAAGCCCACTTGCTTTTTACCTCCCGAGAATAAGCCCCAGCTGTACGGCCCCCATTTCTCAGGTTGAAAATGCCCCTGCTTTCTTTCCGAAAGCAGATCGCCTGGTGCTCGAAGACGAGCGCTGACGCTCCTCGAACTCCGAGTTGTACGAACGGTTCAAAAGATACCAAAGTTACATGAGCCCCACAGTTATGTATTTATTATATCCACAACGTTCATCCATATTTTAAAATGATTTCGGAGCATTATCAAAAAGAAAAAATCATATCCAAAGATTAAGTGGACCACACCGTAAAAAGCAACGGGCAAATTGATTTTCACCCTTTAAAATTTTATACGGCCCACCATAACATTTATTTTCCATCCAATCCATTCATAAGGTCACAAAGACACGGATAAAAAGGAAAAACAAATTTCATATTGATCCAAAACTTCTTGACCCTGAAAGGGTTTCAATGGTAGACGTCCAATCCTCCACTGCCTTTTACAGTGTGGTCCACTTGATAGCTAGATTTAATTTATCTTATTTTTCGTCCCAAGCCTTAATATGAGTTTGCCAAATAGATGGACGGTTTGGATATAACACATACCTCATAATGGGACCCACAAAAATCAGTGGGGATTACAATGGGAAAGAAAAGAAGAAATAAAAAAGACAGCGAGTTGGGTCGACCCGTTTGGGACCCGGTCAACCAGGTCAACTAGAATGAGTTACTTAACATACCACATGATTTTGGGGTAGGAGAAGCTAATTTAGCCGACCAACGTGGTTATTTTCCAAGATTCCATCAAGTCAATGGTCAAAAATTCATTTTATTCAATTTGCGAACAATTTCATTCATTTTAATCACTTCGCGGTCAATTTTATTCACTTCACGGTCAATTTCAATCAGTTCACGGTAAATTTCATTAACTTTGCGATCAATTCCATACATTTCGCGGTGAATTTCGGCAATTCCCTCCACTTCACGGTCAATTCCATACATTTCACGGTTAATCCCAGCGATTCCCCATCACTTCACGGCCAATTCCATGCATTTCACGGCCAATTTCCTTCATTTCACGGTCAATTCCATGCATTTCACGGTCAATTCCCTTCATTTCACGGTCAATTCCATGCATTTCACGATCAATACCGGTGATTCTGCTTCACGTCACGGTCATTTCCATGCATTTCATAGTCAATTCGGTTCACTTTATAGTCATTTCCAGCGATTCTATTTAGATTCATGGTCATTTCCATGCACTTCACAGTCAATTCACGGTCAGTTCCATGCACTTCATGGCGACCGTGAAGTGCATGGAAATGACCGTGAATCTAAACGGAATCGCCGGAATTGACCGTGAAATGCATGGAAATGACCGTGAAGGGAAGCGAATTGACTGTGAAATGCATGGAAATGACCGTGAAGTGAAGGGAAATGACCGTGAAATGCATGGAAATGGCCCGTGAAGTGAAGGGAATTGACTGTGATGTGCATGGAAATGACAGCGAATCTAAACGTAATCGCCGGAATTGACCGTGAAATGCATGAAATGACCGTGAAGTGAAGCGAATTGACCGTGAAGTACATGGAGATGATTGTGAATCTAAATGGAATCGTCGGAATTGATCGTGAAATGCATGGAAATGACCATGAAGTTAAGTGAATTGACCGTGAAATGCATGAAAATGACCGTGAAGTGAAGGGAATTTACCGTGAAGTGCATCGAAATGACCGTGAATCTAAATGGAATCGCCGGAATTGACCGTGAAATGCATGGAAATGACCGTGAAGTGAAGCGAAATGACCATGAAATGCATGGAAATGACCGTGAAGTGAAGGGAATTGACCGTGAATCTAAATGGAATCGCCAAAATTGACTGTGAAATGCATGAAAATGACTGTGAAGTGAAGCAAATTGAACGTGAAATGTGTGGAAATGACTGTGAAGTGAAGGGATTTGAACGTGAAGTACATCGAAATGGCCGTGAATCTAAACGAAATCACTGGAAATGACCGTGAAATGCATGAAAATAACCATGAAGTGAAGCGAGTTGACCGCGAAATGCGTGGAAATGACCATTTAGATTCACGGTCATTTCGATGCACTTCACGGTCAAATCCCTTCACTTCATGGTCATTTCCATGCATTTCACGGTCAATTTGCTTAACTTCACGGTCATTTTCATGCATTTCACGGTCAATTCCGGCGATTCCATTTAGATTCACGGTCATTTCCACGCATTTCACATTCAATTCGCTTCACTTCATGGTCATTTTCATGCATTTCACGGTCAATTTCAACGATTCCATTTAGATTCACGGTCATTTCCATGCACTTCAAGGTCAATTCCCTTCACATCACGGTCATTTCCATGCATATCATGGTCATTTCGCTTCACTTCACGGTCATTTCCATGCATTTCTCGGTCAATTCCGGTGATTCCGTTTAGATTCACCGTCATTTCGATGCACTTCATAGTCAATTCCCTTCACTTCACGGCCATTTCCATACATTTCACAGTCATTTCGCTTCACTTCACGGTCATTTCCATGCATTTCATGGTCAATTCCGGCGATTCCGTTTAGATGCACGGTCATTTCGATGCACTTCACGGTCAAATCCCTTCACTTCACAGTCATTTCCATGCATTTCACGATCAATTCGCTTAACTTCACGGTCATTTCCATGCATTTCACTATTAATTCCGGCGATTCCGTTTAGATTCACAGTCATTTCCATGCACTTCACGGTCAATTCCCTGCACTTCACAGTCATTTCCACGCATTTCACATTCAATTCGCTTCACTTCATGGTCATTTTCATGCATTTCACGGTCAATTTCGACGATTCCGTTTAGATTCACGGTCATTTCCATGCACTTCACGGTCAATTCCCTTCACATCAAGGTCATTTCCATGCATATCATGGTCATTTCGCTTCACTTCACGGTCATTTCCATGCATTTCTCGGTCAATTCCGGTGATTCCGTTTAGATTCACCGTCATTTCGATGCACTTCACAGTCAATTCCCTTCACTTCACAGCCATTTCCATGCATTTCACAGTCATTTCGCTTCACTTCACGGTCATTTCCATGCATTTCATGGTCAATTCCAGCGATTCCGTTTAGATGCACAGTCATTTCGATGCACTTCACGGTCAAATCCCTTCACTTCACGGTCATTTCCATGCATTTCACGATCAATTCGCTTAACTTCACGGTCATTTCCATGCATTTCACTGTTAATTCCGGCGATTCCGTTTAGATTCACGGTCATTTCCATGCACTTCACGGTCAATTCCCTTCACTTCACTGTCATTTCCACGCATTTCACGTTCAATTCGCTTCACTTCACGGTCATTTCATGCATTTCACGGTCAATTCCGGCAATTCCGTTTAGATTCACAGTCATGTCCATGCACTTCACGATCAATTGCCTTCACTTCACGGTCATTTCCATGCATTTCATGGTCAATTCTGGCGATTCCATTTAGATTCACGGTCATTTCCATGCACTTCATGGTCAATTCCCTTCACTTCACGGCCATTTCCATGCATTTCACGGTCATTTCGCTTCACTTCACTGTCATTTCCATGCATTTCACGGTCATTTCGCTTCACTTCACGGTTATTTCCATGCATTTCACGGTCATTTTCCATGCATTTAACGGTCAATTCGCTTAACTTCACAGTCATTTCCATGCATTTCACGGTCAATTCCGGCGATTCTGTTTAGATTCATGGTCATTTCCATGCACTTCACGGTGAATTCCCTTCACTTCACTGTCATTTCCACGCATTTCACGTTCAATTCGCTTCACTTCACGGTCATTTTCATGCATTTCACGGCCAATTTCGGCAATTCCGTTTAGATTCACGGTCATTTCCATGCACTTCACGGTCAATTCCCTTCACTTCACGGTCATTTCTAAGCATTTCACGGTCATTTCGCATCACTTTACGGTCATTTTCATGCATTTCATGGTCAATTCCAGTGATTCCGTTTAGATTCACGGTTATTTCCATGCACTTCATGGTCAATTCAATTCACTTCACGGCCATTTCCATGCATTTCTCGGTCATTTCGCTTCACTTCACGGTCATTTCTATGCATTTCACGGTCATTTCCAGCGATTCTGTTTAGATTCATGGTCATTTCAATGCACTACTCACAAAATTCCCGATCGCCGAATCCAGCGTTGACAGCCTCCGTAGTGCCCCATTCTCGGATCCCGGCACTCATATGACAGATTCCGATCCTGGGAACCTACAAGGAGGATTTTCAGTATGATTTTTTTTTGTAATGGAGTATAACCATAAGCATAACTAAGTCACAAAATAACATCACTACATATCCACTATATCTAAAACTTTAAATAGAATGCGGAAAGGGAAATACAAGGTGATCAAAAAGCTCCAAAATAGTCAGATGCGTACTCCTGCCTCAGCGTTGCTGCTGTCCAATGCTACCTGCACGTAACTGTCATGCATAAGGTTAGAAAGCTTAAAGGGTGGTGTAAGTGTGTGCGCAAGGCAAGTGCCAAGCATATAATATCAGAGTAATGTGAAAATATGTGGATAAGTCCATGAATAATATCAGTTGTACCAAAGCTATGTGATGCAAAGCATGAATGCTATCGGCCATACCAAGACAATGCAATGCAAGGCCTATATAGCCAAATGTAGTATGTATGATGCAAAGCAAGCATGTCAGTCCTCATCAAGTACACATATCAGTACAATTTCTCTCTGGGATATCATTGGGGTCTAGCACACTCCACACTAACTGCCGCCTCCCTAGCAGCACAGCCCAGCGAGTGGAATAGACCTCACTATCCGCCTGACCAATAGTCTGCTAATACCTACCCGGCTTGTTGATAGCGGACTCATTTGCGAGCTGGTCAAACTTACCCTAGCTTATAGCCCCCTCACTTAGGCGGATAAGGCCACACCCCCTTCTAATCGACCACGACATAATGGGAGACGTGGCCTACTGGTATTCGGCACTCGGGCGCTCGTGTATCCATTCGGTTTAGATGTTGGAGCAGCTCTTGATACCAAAAAGGTTCTGAAATTTTTACCTAAGGACATCCTAAGTGCCCACAGTGCTAGAACCAAGTATTTTCGGTATCCGATACGGCTATCCACAATGTACCTGTGGAGCCACGGCCCTGATGTCGTTAGGCGTATAATGATCAAGTCACACATATGCGAGATGTATGAGTCACACTGTCAAATCATGCAATAATCCCGTGCGTACCCCGCGCTCATGTGAGGCACTCCATCTCATAAGGAGTCCCGTAATGTCTCAGCCCAACGGCTTATGCTATGATCAAACATTCTTCATATCAAGCATACATATGATACGTATGGGTATGAATCATGGAATTGTACTAAACATGTTATAAAGTAATGAACTATCCTTACAATGCAGATGGGCTGAGACGGCCTACACATAACAAGTACGGGCCTATTAATGGGCCCTAGGGAGAGTTATAATGTGGACATTTAACCAACATTATTCTTATAATATAGACGTAAAACCAACATTGCTCCCAAGGCATGACCCGCCATAAAACATCATTACAAACCATGAGAATCACACATTGCAATGGACCCTAAGGACATCCCGTTGGGCCTCGACCCATGGGCCTTAGATACATCAAATGGGCTGCATCACATGGGCCTTATATTGATCAAGTGGGCCGCACCAATGGGTCGCACCAATGGGCCTTATGTACATTGCAATGGGTCATAACCCATGGGCCTTGAATACATCACAATGGGCCTCATAACATGGGCCTTTCATTCATATCGAGGTGGGCCTCAACAACGGCCTCATACACATCAAGATGGGCCTCAACAACGGGCCATAAATATGACAAATGAGCCACATCACATGGGCCATATGTATATCAAATGGGCCACACCAATTGGGCCCTATGCATATCAAATAGGCCATACCCAAAGATAAGTGGTGATAATGATCCCACCATTAAAATTCCCAAGGCCCACAATAACATTTACTTCCCATCCAATCTGATCATAAGGTCACAATGACCTGAAGGGGTTTTAATGGTGGACGGTCAAACCCACTGATTTCTATAGTGTGGTCCACCTAATCCTAGATCTATCTTTTTTTTCTTTTTTTTCTTTTTTTATAGTCTCAAGCCCTAAAATAAGCTTTCAAAATGGTTGGACAGATTGGATGCAACACATGCATCATGGTGGGTCCCATAAGGATGGACGGTGTGGAGAGAACACATGCATCATTGAGGGTCCCACCGTCCAGTGGTGTGGAGGGTGTGGACAAAACACATACACCATGGGGGGTTCCACCGTCCACTACCGTGGACGGCGTGAATAAAACACATACATCATTGGTGGGTTCCACGTGGGGCTCACCACAATGTTCACTTGCCATCCAATCTGTTAATAAGGTCACACGGACCTGGAATGAAGAGAAAAAACAAATTTTATAATAATCCAAAGCTTCTGCCAACCTAAAAAGGGTCTCAATGGCAGCCGTTCAATCACACTGTTTCCTGCCATGTGGACCACCTGAGTTCCGGATAGGGTTGATTTTTGGATGGGGTCCACTGCCCCAAGGGGCCTACCACATGCACGGTGTGGATGTTCAATGCATATCACGATGGGGCCCACGCATTGGACCCCTACTTCCAGCGCCCAGGATGCTGCTGGGCGTCCTTACTTGTCAGCAGTAGCAGCGTCTGCTGCTGTTGCTTAAATATTTTATTTTTTTAACAAAATATGTATTTTGAAGGTTTTTCGTAGGTGGGGCCCACATCAGGTGGATCCGACTCAACCATTGATCGCTATGGCTCAAGACAAGCCAAACAATCCCAATATTCGAGGTGTTTTGGCAGGTAGAAACATCAGGTGAATTTCAACAGTAGAAAACATTGTTTGTTATGTTATGGCCCACCAGAAATTCGAATTAGCTTCATTTTTTAGCTTAACGCCTAAAATGATCTAAGGAATGGAATGGATGGCTTGGATTAAAAACATACATCAAGGTGGGGCCTGCATGAGTGGCCCGCCCAAAAGCTTGTGAATTAAGCTAATATTTTTATTTTCATTACACGTCCAGCGTCCCTGGACGCTGGATGGTTTCGCATAACACATTCTTAAGGTGGGCCTTGCTCAGGTGGGCCACCAAATGATGGATGGTATGGATACAACATATATGTAAAGTGGGCCCCACCTACAGATGGCTTGGACAAAATACATGCTTCATGGTGGGGTCCATCCGGGTGGGCCACACGGCCACATCATCACATACAATAGGAAGAAATGAAAGAGAGAGGGAGAGAGAGAAAAAGTGGGACACACGTGTGATGGAGGGACCCCGACACTATGGGCCCTCCTTTTTAAGCATTCAATCATACATTAAGTGGGTCCCAATACATGTGGGCCCACCAAATCAAAAATCAATGGTGGAGATTGCTTCTCCACCAAAATGGAAGGTCTACATGACCTCTTTAGATCTTAGGAAAGTAAACGTCATGATGGGGTCCATGGAGGATGACCCCATCATGGAATGATAATGAAAATCAAGGTGGGCCATCGGCCACATCAAGGGTCCAAAGTGAGATCCATACCATTGATCGGTAGGCCTCACTTGGCCCATCATAAAAATATGAAAATCTAGGCCTATGAAGCACCTACCGTTCGATCTTCTTAGTCCGATGAAATACTGGTCTCCTTGTGCTTCACTTTAATGGAAGGTGATGAGGGATAAATGACTAGGATGAAGGATTTGGGTTAGGAAAGTGGGCCACATAACACTCTTTTCTCTCATGAAAAACCATAGATGTCCACACTCTTTTACTTCTTTGGTGTTGCTTGGAAAGTGTGAAGAGAAAGAGAGAGAGAATGGGATGTAAGGAGAGAGAGTAATGGGTGATGGAATGATGGATGTGAGGTGAGTGATATACTTGACATGTATAGGTGTGTAAGAGAGAGGGTGAGAGAGAGTTGACTTGGTGGTTGCTTGACTTAGGGAGAAAGAAAGCATTAATTGATTGGATATGATGTAGAGATTCTCCTGGGATTACAAACGCACGACGTTTTCTTAGAAATAAATGCCGACCCACATCTCCTTGCCAGGGTATCGGATTAGTATGCAAAACGCGGCATTGGAACCGCGGTGACGGTGCGGTCGTAATGGTACAAGTCTCGGATTAAGCTGACTCAAATCTAAAAGATACGACTTAGGGTCGCACGCAAACATCGATTATAGGTCGCAGGTTGCCGGAATTCGACGGGAAGGATCGCGAGAATCGACGGAACAGTATGGTCTAGGATACGGGTCTTGCAAATTCTGTGAAGTGAAGGGAATTAACCATGAAGTGCATTGAATTGACCGTGAAGTAAAGGGAATTGACCATGAAATGCATGGAATTGACCGTGAAATGCATTGAATCGGCCGTGAAGTAAAGGAAAATGACAATGAAATGCATGGAATTGACCGTGAAGTGAAGCAAATTGACTGTGAAATGCATGGAATTGACCGTGAAGTGAAGTGAATTGACCGTGAAATGCATGGAATTGACCGTGAAGTAAAGCAAATTGACTGTGAAAGTGAAGAGAATATACTGTGCAATGCATGGAATTGGCCGTGAAATGAACTGATTGAAATTGACCGCGAAGTGAATGAAATGGATTTTCGACCATCGACCTGATGGAATCTTGGAAAATAAGTAGGTTGGTTAGCTAAAGTAGCATCTCCTACCCTAAAATCCTATATGGTTCATCAAGTAAATCATTCTGGTTTAAGAGATATGTTTATTAAATGAATAAAGAAAGAAATGAATAAAAAGTGAGAAAAAAAATTTATATACTTATATATACATATTTATATAAATATGTATTAGAGAAAAATGTTGGAGAGAAAAAGTTCTCTTTGTAAAAAAAAAAAGAAAAAAAAAGCCCTAGGTGGGACAGCGAGTCGGTCGACCTCGACTCGCTGTCCCACTGACCCGGTCGACTGGGTTGACCCGATCGACCCCAACTCGCTGTCCACCCTCTTACAATTGGTAGAGGTGGGCATATTTGACCCGATCAGACCCGTTCCGAACTGATCCGACGGTCTGAATCGATGCGAATCGAGTATGAGCATCCAGATCCGACAAGTTTTCGGATCGAGATCGGGTCACGGTCAATCTGGACCGATTCAATCCGAAAACCCGATCCGAATGAATCCGGACCGATTCGACCCGACACTAGTTGGCCCATCCAAAACTCCATGGTGGACTTTGCCTTCTCATACACAAAAGGGTAAGTCGCCAGGTGATTGCTGCCAGCGAAATCCTTTGACAATAGCCTCACCGTCTCAACACCACCATGCTGTGAAATTACAACATAGACGATGAAAACAAGAAAAGTTGCCCATGTTCGTTGGGGACTCATCGTTTTCAGAGATGGGGTCGATGTCGTCGGAATTAAGAAGGCCAAGAAGCTCTTGCTACAAGAAGTTGTGGGTGGACCAAAGCTTTGGAAGTGTTTGTGGAAATGTATTGAGTGATTGTGTTAAGGTAGTGTATGCATTAAGTATTTATAGTGTTTTTACGTGTGATTTCTTTAACTAATCGAAGTTCCTGTGCAAATGGAGAAAGAGTGCGTGTTCCCTTGGATTGGAATATCGATTTCTTGATTTGAATTTACGGATAAACGGATATAGATTCACACTGGCTAAACGACTGAAATGACTTTGGTGATATTGCTTTTGTGAGGGTAGTTTGGTCATTCTACAAGTAAGAAGATAATATTGCAACGCAAGACAAGACACGTGAGTCCACAGCTGCACGCCCGCACTTCCTTGCACAATACGTAAACACAGTTGTACGCGCCTCGAGTTCTAAGTTGTACGAACGGCTCACATGAGATCAATATTACATGGCCCACAATGATGCATTTATTATATCCATACTGTTTATCTATTTTTTGTGAATTTTTTAGAGTATATGAAAAAGAAATGAATCATATCTAAAGCTCAAATGGACCACACCAAAAATAGCAGCGATGATAATGATTTTCACCATTAAAAAAATCTATCTGAATGGTACCTAATCTGATCCGACTTGGTTTCCCTGACCGAGTCAAACTCGGTTAGGGTTAGGCCAACTGCACATCCAATCAGTTCAAGTCCGATGTCCCGGAATCAGCCCCGGATCGGATTGGGTTCGGGTTGAACCATGTGAATTTCGGACCGAATCGGGTTGAACCAAATCCGATCCGACTCGGTCCCTTGCCCAACTCTAGTAATCGATGGGTTATGGCTCTGGTTATAGCTACAGTTATGGCTATGGTTATAATCCGTAGCCAAAGGAACCCCAAGCTTCCCCACCTCAACCAGCTGAAAAAGCTGGGCATTTCCAACAAGAGAAATGGGGCCGTACAGCTGGGGCTTATTCTTGGGAGTTCAAAATAAGTAGGCCTATTTTTGGGAATGGGCCTTAAATGGGTGGTACAGTAGGAAATTTCTCCCATTGTGCTATTGGGTCCACCATAGATGGAGCAGACCGTTCAAGATTGAAATACGCAAGGATTGTCTCAGCGAGGAGATTTCTGCGGCACATTCCCCCACGTGTGGCCATGGTGTATATGTAAAATCCACTCCGTTCATCAGGTGAAAAACCTTATCTTCACCGTATAATCTAAATTTCAGCCCGATAAAAAATTCAGATGGGCCACATAAATAGCTAGTGTAAAAATCTGCTTCCAACCTCTAAGTTCACGCGTTTTGGCTTGCCTGTCCCTGTGGTGTGGCCCACCTCAGTTGGTTCTGGCTGGCTTTTGGCCCCAGGATCTAGCATGGATGAACACAACTGATTGACGGAGTAGATTTCACATACATATCATTGTTCAAACAGCCGGTGTGAAAACATATGCACCATCCACAATGGGGCCCACAGTTCAAACAGCCTGGATTGTGAATGGCACACGAGTTGCTAAATTTTAGCAAACTGTTACAGACAAACACCCTAACCTATCTTTCTTTATACTTATCTAACAGAGGAGACTTGTTGATAAGGTCACGAAGACCCGGATGAAAAGAAAGAAAAAAAACAAAAAAAAACATCGGCTTGATCCAAGATTTCCATGGCCCACAAGAAGCTTTTAATGGTCAATCACCATTGTTTCCAGTGGTATGGTCCACCTGAGATTTGGGTATGCTTTATTTTTTGGGTTCTTGCCCCAAAATGTGCTGGCGAGATAGATGGACGGTGTGGATATACAAAATATAAATCAAGATGAGCCCCACCATCGGCCGCACCTGGTCTGTTCCCATCTAACGGTCACTGATAAACAAACAAGTAGAAATGATGAAGTTGGCTAAGTGTAAGGAAATATCTCCATTCTTCAAATTCCTATCCGAACCGTCCATTGCGTTCAGTCCACTCTTCTTTTTCTACTGAACATAAATCTCAGAAATCGGGAGGTCCTAAACATGTGTAACCGTACCTGTCCTCTACGAACGATCTTTTCCATTCATTTTTTATGCCACAGTCTAATAGTTTTACTTATTTTATCATTAAGATTTTATCAACGCATCCTATCCAGAGTACATCAAGACAAATGAACGGTTCAGATTCATAATATCAATTTTTCATATTTCCTTGTACTACTAGTTGCATTGGGAGGTTTACATACACCCTAGTCCATTAGATCACAGAAAAATAAAAAAGAAAAAAAGAGAACATCGCTGGCCAGGTTATCACCTGTTTGGACAGTGACTCGTTTTTGTCTCTCTTTTCATTTTATTTCGTTAAAATAATTACATATATAATAGAAGAAGTTTGCTAAGCCCCCACGCGTGTGAATCATGCCCATCCACACACGCAGGCACACGTGCGCCAATACAAAACATGTATAAGATCCAGGCTTTCCATCTTGCATGCCAGGCTGTTTATTACAGTGGGGCAAAAGTCAGGTTGTTTAACTCAGGTGGCCCACCTGATTCAAAGTCTGAAATGGACGGATGAAGAAAAAAGTTCAGCCATAGGTTATGTTGGCACAAGGGGTCCCATCAGAGGACTGAAATGGCTTGATATTTACTTAGAATATCTGTGGCCCACCTGATGGAAAGTCTGACACACGTGTTCCATATTGGCACGTACGACTGCGTGTGTGGGCTTAGCATTCCTCAACAAATAATTTTGGGATATTTGTATGCGTATATCACACCCTGTCCACAAAAAGCCGTGTGACGCGGATTCCACCGTCGTTTTTTACATTGAATTTGGGGAACCCGGACAAATTCCAAGCTTCTTGGTGGAGAGCACGGAATGAAAGTAGACTGGCAGTCCTCGTCACCACAAAAGGGTGGTGGATTGCCTGTGCACTCGGGCACAGAGATATACCTGTGCCCGGGGCTTTGTGGGGACAAATTCATTCCGTCCATTTGTTTTGAAATACCATTATACGACAGGCTTCTAAAAATCATAAAGATCAGAAACTCGGGTCGGCCACACTAAATGAAACAGTGGTAATGGAACATCCACCGTTGAAACCTTCTTGGAGCTGAACATGATGTCTATTTGCCATCCAAATCAGCCATAGGGTTAATGTTGTACCTTATTTTCTAAACATTATGGAAAAAGCTAATACGACAGCAATACGTGGCATTGCTTAATAAATAAAAGGTGGATGATAATTAAAAGGTGGATGAAAACATTTGCAATAATCTTGAAATACTTTTTTATTTAGAATCATAGCTTACGTAAATTTAATTTTATATGTGAATGAATGATGAATGGAACGATATGTTAAGTCACTCATGAGTTTAATGACCAACTCGAAATAAAAAAATAAAAATATGACTAGGAATAACAAAGCTTTGGCGACAAAAGTTTGAGGAAGAGAAGAGTAACTATTGCAAAAGAAAAACGTAACGAATAAAGAACCCATGTCAGTACACACATTCCATGTTAGCTACCCCCGCTAGGGATCGATACCAAGACCTCAAGTGTTGAAACGAGGTATCTCCACTCAGTCTGCCAGTTGAGCTATGGATTTGAGTGTAATTTAAAGAAAGGCTTACCATTGTTGTCGTTGCAGTAATGGAAGAATGATTAGGAAAAATAAGCTACAACAAAACTTTATAAATAACAGAACAAGATATCTAAAAAATTCAAAAAAAAAAAAAAAAAAAACCACAATCAAATCTATCAATTTATCTTTTATTTCAACTTATCCTAAGATTAGTGGTAATTCTTAGCTATAATATTTAGTTATAATTCAAATCCATGCTCATAAGTTAGATTTGTCCTTTATTCAACATCATGTAGTTCTTTCAAGAGATGCATTTTTGCAATTGCTTCCAGTGATCGATTGTAAGTTTTTTTTTTTTTTTCCTTTTGTTTGATTGTACTGCTATTCTGAATGTCATTTATTATGGAAAGTATAAAGCAACCCATCTTCTGAGGAAACACTCTATCTTTCGATTATCGCTTGATCGCTATAAAATTTTGTAAGTGGCTTAGTAAGCGACTGATCTTCTCAGAATTTGGTCATATACATTCATATTAGACATACCTGCTTATTTTGGCACTTAGAGTTAAAGGTGATCGATTTGGATCGAGCCGTTTTGTTGATTCCGGCACACTCGCACATACTATATGTGACAAAAAACAAAATGAAGTGCCAACATTTTTGGCACGCCCAATGAGACTACAAAACTACTTCGCTATCATTAGTTTTTATTTTGCATTAACTATGCAAAAAGAACAATTTTGACATACAAGTATACTTACCGGTACAGTAATCTTTCGGAATCATGAGCCAAATGGGTGATTGTAATGCTTAAAAAACCGCTACTAATGTTATTGTAGCCAACGAGCTTTCTGCTCATGAGGAGGAGTTACAAGTTTAACAAGTGCTTGAGTAAGGAAATCCACCACCATGCCCAGTGCCTGTTATACTAAATCCAAATCGACCATCGAAATTCCAGGTTGAACTGCTTGAGATTATGTCAGCTAGGATAGTTAATATGTAACAAGGGATTCGACACATTGTAAAATTGTTGCGAGTTCAGGCTAAATACTCGAGAGCTCAGATTAAAGCTTTCAATAGGTGGGTGGTTGATCGAACCAAGAGCATGAATCGGTTGACAGCTTTATTTGCTGAAAGAGCACCTGTTGTACCTCAATAACAGGTCGATACTAGTTTTGTTAGGAATCTAACACCAGTACCACCAGTTTAGCTAGTGCTAAATGTACTTCCCTTGTGGCGAAATGTACCACCTATTCCTATCCCTAGTCCAAGCTGGGATGTACTAAATTCACTGATACATGTAGATTTTAGACGTCCTGAACATATTCCGGTCTGGGATGTATGAAATTCACCTCCATTGGTAGTTTCAGGCGTCTAGAACGTGAGAATTAGAACTTAATCCCAGAAGCCAGAAATCAAGGGATACCCGGGGGGGGGGGGGGGCAACCTTTGCTTAGAAATCAACCTTTTAATGAAGAATAATATCATGCTAGTCCAAAGTACCGCCGTTGGGAGCTTAACCAAGTGGTTCAACTGGTTCAGGAAGTAATAGGCCAAGCTCTTTGTTGAACTACTACTCTAGTTTATCAGAGGCCATATCCTGGCTGAATTGACTAGCAATATCTCTTGCCGAGGAATTATCGACCTGACTTTACATTGTTTATGCATAAATTGACTAGCAATATCTTTTGCCGAGGAATTATCGACCTGACGTTACATTGTTTATGCGTGATACATATCAATTGACCATAGAACATAGGTCAATTTACCATTCAGTGTGGAGAGTTGGCCAATAATGAGCATTATAAATTATAACTATTTGGTTATTCAATCACTGGGGTAGTTTTCACTTGATATTCTGATTTGCTACCAAATTTATAACGTCCTGGGAAAATCTGTACAGAGACCCGAGTTCGGCCATGGGCGGAGCCGCCCGAGGGCCACGATCGACTAGCCAATAACAACGAAATGTGCATGGGCACTTAGATTAGGGAAATTAAGATCCAGCCACCTTTTCTGTAAGACTCGTATCTTAGTCTGTACCTTTTCATAGGCTTCTGCGGTTCTCCCGGTCGAATTCCGGCAACCCTCGACTCATATCCGACGTTTGCGCGCGATCATAAGCCGAGTCCTGCATACCAATGTCGGCTCAATTCAAAACTTATATCTTAGTGACCGTGCCGTTGCCGCGGTTCTAACGCCGCGACTTGCGCACCGAACCGATACCTAGGTCAGAAGATGTGGGCCTGCGTTAATTTCGAAGAAACGCAGTGCATTGCGAACTTCGAGGGAATCTCTACAACATGTCTCATCAATCAATCAATCACTCATGTCAAGTACAAGTCAAGTACAAGCCATACCCAAGTACAAGCAACCCATCTCTCCCATTCCCAAAGTCAACTCTCTCTCTCTCTCTCTCTCTCTCTCTCTCTCTCTCTCTCCACCCATCCCTTTCTTACAACACATCACTCCACCCATCTCTTTCTTACAACCCATCACACCTCACCCCATCCCTTTTCACCCATCACTTCTCTCTCTCTCTCTCTCATTCACTCTCTTCACTCCCAAGCAACAACATCCCACGTCCAAACCCCCTCTCTCCCAAAGCCAAGTGTGGCCCACCTTCCTACACTCTCATCTCTCATCCCCACCATCAAAACCCCATTAACCTCCATCAAAAGTGAAGACAAGGAGCTAAGGAGGCTAAAAGATCAAGGAGGAGTGCAAGAGGTGGGTGATCGACCATTGAATTCCATTTTTTTAGGCCCCACTTATTGTGGGACCCACTTGATGTATGCATCGTATTTGGGAGGGCCCAATAGTGGCGGGGTCCCTCCCCTTCTCATGTGTTTCTCTCTCTCTCTCTCTCTTTACATGATGATGGTGATGAAGGGGTGTGTGGCCCATCTAATGTGTGTGTGCCACCATGGAGTATATATGTGTGTCTCTCCATTTACCTTCATGTGGGACCCGTCATTTGGATGTGTTGGATCTACACCATCTAGCCCATTAGTGGGCCCGAACGGAGGAAAAACAAAAGTATCAGGTGATCCAAACAGGTGAGCCACGTACATGTGGGACCCACCATGATGCCGTGTTTATCCATGCCGTCCAGCGTCCAGGCAGTGGGGGGTTGGCTAACATGGAGTGCATGTACTGACATGGGTCTATACTAACGGCTAACAAAAAAAATATTTAGCTTTTTTTCTGAGTGGGTTGCTCCTACAGGCCCCACCTTGATGTATGTACTTAATCCAAGCCGTCCATCCTTCTCCTCAAATCATTTTAGGCGTTGAGCCAAAAAATGAACTCAATCTGAGTTTCTGGTGGGCCATAGCATAGCAAACGAAGTTTTCTACCGTTGAAATACATGCTAATGTTGTTGTACGCCAAAACCCTTCGAATATTGGGCTTAATGGGTTGGTATTGAGCCATAAGAGCCGATGGTTGGGTCGAATCTACCTGAAGTGGGCCTCACCTATGAAAAACCATGAGAAAACGGTTTACCCAAAAAAAATAAAATATGCATGCAGCAGCGCCTGCTGCTGCAGCTTCAGCAGGACGCTGCCGTTCCTGCGGCCGTGGTCGTGAAAGGGGCTAGGGAGATGGGTCCCACTTGTAGGCCCCACCATGATGTGTGTGGGACATCCACTCGGTGCATTTGGTAGGTCCCTTTTGGGACAGTGGGCCCCCCCAAAAATCAGCCTCATGAGAAGCTCAGGTTGCCCACATTATAGGAAATAGTTGGATGGAACGTCTGCCATTAAAACCCCTTTGGGGTTAGAAGTTTTGAATCATATATGAAATTTGTTTTTTACTCTGCACCCAGGTCCACGTGACCTCATCAACAGGCTGGGTGGAAAATAAACATCACGGTGGGCCCCAGGTCCACATGACCTTATCAGCAGGATGGGTGGAAAATAAACATTATGGTGGGCCCCAGACCTGTGTGACCTTATCCACAGGTTGGGTGGAAAATAAACATTATGATGGGCCCAAATAAACATTATGATAGGCCCTACTTGGGACCCACTTATGTATGTATTGTATCCACACTTTTCATTAATGTGGACCTCCACCATAAAGTATGTGATTTATCTATGCCGACCATCCCTATGGGACCTACCATGATGCATGTGTTGCATCCAACCATCCAACCATTTTGGAAGCCCATTCTAAGGTTCGAGACAAAAAAATGAGTTAGATCTGTAGTTCAAATGGACCCCACTAATTGTAATGATAGTGGGGTACAGTGGCATCCACCATTTAAACTTATTAGGAGCCACTGTGATTCCCACTCAAGCTGATATTTGGCTTTCACTTTATCTAACTCTGTGTTAACTTATAAATTGGTCAGGTTTCAAATAAATAAGGGTGGGCCCGATTTGATGTGCATGGGGCCCATCGGTATGGCGTATTTGATATACATAAAGCCCAATTAAACTGACCCATTTGATTTAGCCCATTGATTTGGCCCATTTGATAGGCCCATCTTGATGCGTTTGTGACCCATGGTTGAGGCCCACTTTGATATATGAGGCCCATGTGATTAGGCCCACCTTGAGGCATTTGTGGCCCGTTGTTGAGGCCCACTTAGATATATATGAGGCCTATGTGATACGGCCCATCTGATGTATTAGAGGCCCTTAGGTCGAGGCTCAACAGGATGTACATAAGGCCCATTGCAATGTGTGATTAATGGCAGGCCGTGCCTTGGGAGCAATGTTGGTTTGATGTCCACATTGTAAGGATAATGTTGGTTAAATGTCCGCATTACGACTCTCCCTAGGGCCCATTGATAGGCCCATACTTGTAGTGTGTAGGCCGTCTAGGTCCATCTTCGTTATGAATAGAGCTCATCACCACATAACATGTTTAATATAGGTCCATGATTCATGATCATACTCATTATTTGTATGCCTGATGTGAGGAGTGACTGATCATAGCACATGCCTTCGGGTAGATTGTTTATAGACTCCCTGATAGGCGGAGTTGCCCTACATGAGCGCGTGGTACGCGCAAAATTGTTGCATGACTAGTAGTGTGATTAATGCACTTGCATTTGTGTGGTTGTGATTATTGTATGCCCTAGCGACATTAGGACCATAGCCTCCACAGTTACATTGTGGGTGACTAAATTAGATACCGAAAATATTGTTACTAAGCATCGGGGTGCCTTAGATGTTCCTGGGTGAAAATTTCTAAACCCGATGGTACCAGAGGATGACTCCAACATCGAGACCGAGTGGATATATGAGCGCACGAGGGCCGCATACCAGGAGGCCGCGTCTTCCACTGTGTCGTGATCGGTTGGAAAGGGGTGTGGCCTTACTCGTCCAAGAGTAGGGTGCAATACTAGGCTGAGTTTGACTAGCACGCGAATGGGTCCGCTATCGACGTGCCGGATAGGTATTGGCAGACTATTGGCCAGGCGGATAATGAGGTTTCTTACGCTCACTTGGACTGTGCGGCTAGGAGAGCAGCAGTGCCATTTGGAGTGTACTAAACCCTGGTGATTATCCAGAATGAGAACTGTACTGATATATGATGAGGATTGACATGCTTGAGTTGCATCTCGCATCGCATGGCCGTGTTATGGCCAATAGCATTCATATCTTGCATTGCATAGCCTTGGTACGGCTGATTGTATTCATGTACTCATCACCATGATTTCGCATTACTCTGACCTTGCATTTTGAGCACGCTTATATTGCGCACACACTTACACCACCCTTTAAGCTTTCTATAAGCTTATGCATGATCGATGCATGTAGGTGACGCCAGGACGCAGCTGTAGCCTCGTCAGAGTTGGTGCATGCAGTCGAGCTTTTGGAGTTTTTGTTATTATCATTATCTTGTATTTCCCTTTCATACGCATTGTACTCAAAAGTTTTTGAACATAATGGATTTTGTGATGGTGTTCTTATGGTTATTGTTCATGGGTTATGCTTGTACAGAATCAAAATCATGTTTGAAATCCTCCTTGTAGCATCCCAGGATCGGAACCTGGTGTATGGGTGCCGGAAGCTGAGAATAGGGTACTACGGAGGCTGTAGGTGCCGGATTTGGCGATCGAAAATTTTGTGAGCCCGGTTTTTGAGTTCGGGGTGTGACATTTTCTACAAATGATGAGACACTAGGATTATAAGTACTACTAGCCCCAACGCCATTCGAGGCCCCAAGGAAATTTCGAGGGCCCGCTCTTCTCGGGAGTACTACAAAACCCTATAAGGGACCTAGACTGCACATTGGGGGTCCACTAGCCTTGAAATTATAGAAAAATATCTGTCTTACTGGGCTCGACGCCTATCGTGGGAGTTGAACCTAGATGGTGTCCAGAACCGCTCAACTTGAACCAAGGGATGAGTGCATGAGAAGTGCAAATACCCTAAAGGAAAAAACTGAAACTTAAGTGAATTGGGTCGTCCACTCTTAATCAAATTTGAGAATTTTGAACCGTCAGTTTTTGAACAAACTTCACACGTAGAGTAAGAAAAATTCCCCACACACATTCGTATAACCATGGCCCCGATTGAACATTACTAACCGTTGATCTGACACAGGCTTCCCATGCCTGATCTGTTTATCCGATCACATCGAAAATGTGTCCTAATGTTGATCCATTGAAAGTGAACCTACCCCATGGTATAGATGAGCCTGTGGGCCCTCCTGGGGGCCCCATTAGTTAGAAAGGACCTCTCATAGGGTATAAGTACCAAATAGAGTGGCCTTAGGGCCATTTGCACACCATCTAGAGCTATAAAAGACTTCTAAATTACCTCATTTCCTCCAAATACGAATTTAGGAACCCTAAGGTGAAAAAGAAAAGAGGAAAGAGAAAGATAAGGAAGAAAGAGATTGAAGTAGTGCTTTCTACAAAAGGGCAATTCTGCTCCATTTGACTCGCAAACCTAACTACCACCACTCCCACCATCGGAACTTCTTTAGCTACGACCTAGGGTAAAGGCTACAAACTTCCTTAAAGAAATAGGTATCTAAATGGGTCCTTCCTAACCCTAATGAACTCGTATACTTGTATAGGTGACTGACGATCCTTCCTTGGAAACATATTCCTATGAGTGAGTCTGAGTTGGACGTGGTACTGAAAGGTGCAAACTATAAGTGCTTAGGTTACGATTTATCAATGCCACTATTCCAGTTAATGATTTATGAATGCTAATGTAGAGTTTACTTATTATCTTAGGTATATTTAAATCTCTATTAAATGAATTGCAAGTTGTAGTGAATTATGTCCATGTGTTCGATGAAATGCCTATGTGAGTAGTTTATCAAAATTGATTATTAAATGTTAATTCATGTATTACGGTTGATTGACATGATTTGAATAGGAATAGGACTACGAAAGTAGTCCAGGTAGATGGTAAATTTTCACATTTAGGTGGCCGAATCAGGTTGGCCACCTTGGGTTTGAATGATACGGGTCGGATGTTGACTATTGGCAGTGGCTAGGCCACATGGGGTTCTTACCCACTCCATACCGGTAATGTTAGCGTACGCTCGCATTAACCAAAATTACCTAAAGAACCAGTTCACCTACTATATGTTCACCATATATGATCGTAACTATCTCAATATAGGGTACCCCCTTACCATTGTAAAGGTTCACTATCAATCAATTGTACTACAATCTTCAAGACTGGTGAGCTGAGAATGGTGGTATGGGTTACTGTGTCCATGCTATCGGCCTACACTAGGGTGGCGAGCCTTCCCTTAGTGACCTCGAGCACCACTTTTACCACTTACCGATGTAACAACCCATTTCAACCATGGTACCACGATCCATTAAGACTCATGAGTCGGGCATGGTGGTGTATGGGACACCGTGGTCGAGCTGTCGGCTTACGCGGGGGTGACGAGCCTCCCCATAGTGACCAATGAGCAACCCAAACTCGTGAGCCGAATATGATGGTGTATGGGACACTGTATTTGAGCTGTCGGCCTACGTTCAGGTGACGAGCCTCCCGTAGTGAGCTCGAGTATAATCAATTGAACTTGCCTATCCACTGCATTCATTAGAGGTGATGCCCTACAACTTGCCTATCGTTTGTGATTAACTAGGATTGACGACCCTAGATGGATCCCTATTTGGGTTCATGATATAAAGGGAGGTACCTTAGCTTCTCGAATCTGCTATATGAATAAGCCTAATTAAGTATTGGCTAACATGATCATGCACTGCATTACATGTGCTTTGGCGAGGAAGCGCATATTTAGGGAGTTTGCCATACGCGATTGTGAGATGATGTCGCTGAGGGAGTGCAGGTGAGGGCATGCATATTACAGCATACCATTCTTGTATTAACAAGAGTACTTAGGACATGATTGTTGTACTGCTTTATCATTACTGCTTGACTGAATTGATAACATGTTAACCTTTGCCTTATAGTAGAGTTGATCACTCACTCCCACTCTGAGACGGTGTTTTAAAACACCAACCAGACTCTGTTTTAGCTACAGATGACGATGAGGCTTATGCAACGGAACCTGATTTCTTTCACGAGGAGGAGTTCTCCTACATGCAACTCTCAGGCGGGTTTATGTAGACCTAGAGTTGCGTCGCCGAGATTACAAGACTATGGATTAGTTGAACCTTTACATTTGATATTTTATAAATTTTGGAACCATACATGTATTTATTTAGCCTGGTAACATACTCATACTCTGAGGATTGATAAACACATACATACTTTATATATTTATCTCAGTCTTCCGCTTGCTTAATTTAAGTATCTCTGGAGTATGATATGTTGTTTTAGTATAATCCCATTCATGTTTAATGCACTAATATAGACAACATTTAAACATCATTATCTATGTTGCATAAGTGATGCGACGGATCTCGGGAGTTGAGCTTTGCTCGATGCTCGATTTTCGGGGCGTTATAAGATTTGAGCTAAACTCAAGTTGGGGTAGCCTACTGGCTAAACGGAGTTGAGCAGGGCTAAGTTCAACTCGGTGTCTAGCTCTAGGTGCACCGATGGTGCGCATTAATTATATATATATATGTATGTGTGTGTGTGTGTGTGTGTGTGTGTGTGTGTGTGTGTGTAAAGCTTAAAGAATAGTTTACTCTTATTTGGATTGAGGTGTTTACAAGTCTCAAAAAGTGGCATATCAAAAATCTAAGTGGACACAGTAGAGATTGAATTCCCTCCATTTAAAATTTATGTGGGCCACAAAAGTTTTGGATCAAGCTATCTTTTATGTTCCGGTTGGATGGCAAGTAAATATTACATTGGGCTTTTAGAAATTATTTTTTTTGTAAAAGTTATTTTACGGCGGATGTCCAACCACCACTGTTTTCTGGTGGTGTGATCCACTTGAGAATTGAATTTGCCTCATTTTTTGGACGATGTTGAGTTTACAAAATGGACGGACGGTGTGGTTATACATGACATCCATCGGGGTGGGCCCACGGTTAGCGCCTCACCTGCTAAGCTGTTACCTTGCCTCACCTAATCGGAGCTCCTCACCCACCAATTGTTACCCAGGACTCACCTAATCTGCACTTGTATAGGAGGCTACATGGAGACCAGGACACACTAATGCCCCCTCTCCACCATACACATGGTAGTAATAAATGTGAAACAAACTGCTGTTTTGTGGGCCCTACCTACCTTCAAGGATGTCCACTTTGAAAGAACCTGGCAATCACTTCAAATGTGGACCGTTAAGCATCTTTGTTTTCTATAAAGGATTGGATATTTCTGGGTTAGTACATGGTGTGATTTTTAAATCATCGATTATTAAATTTTTGGTCGTACATTCAATGAGTGTTTATATCACTTACAGTTGGTCTTGACCCGATGTGAAGAAAAGAAACTCGTGCTTAATTGGGAGAAGTGACATTTCATGGTTTATAAAGAAATTGTCCTTGGACATTTCATCCTATTCAATCGAATTGAAGTAAACACGGCAAAAATTGATCTAATTGCCAACCTACCACCACCTAAGACCATACGTGATGTGTGATCCTTCTTAGGATACATATAATTTTACAGGGAGTTTATAAAGGATTTTAGTAATATCTCTTGTCCTTTGTGTAATCTTTTCCAAAAGGATACACTATTTGAGTGGGGCAATGATTGTTATGAAGCTTTTGCTAAGCTTAAGGGTATATTGACGAATGCACTAATCATGTAGCCACCCGATTGCTCTATCCCTTTTGAAATTTCGTGCGATGCAAATGACTATGCGATTGGGGTAGTGTTAGGCCAAAGAAAAGAGGGAACCCCCATGTGTTTTACTATGTAAGTCGAACACTGAACAATGCCCAAGTGAACTACTTCACTATAGAGAATGAACTCTCAGCCGTAGTATTTTCTTTGGACAAGTTTAAGTCCTAGTTGATTGGATCTAAGATCATTATTTTTACCGACCATGTGACGGTCAAGTACCTTCTTTCTATGAAGAATGCTAAGCCCTATTTTCTTAGATGGATCCTCCTACTTTAAAAGTTTGATATAGAAATTTGTGACAAGAAAAGAGTAGAGAACGTAGTGGCCAACCATCTCTCTTGCCTTATTCTCTCTGATTCCATGCAGAAGAAAACCATTAATGACATGTTCCCAAATGAACAATTATTTTTAGTTTCCCATCCACCTTGGTTTGTTGATATTGTGAATTATCTTGCCTTAAGTGCAATTCCTATTCATTGGACTATGCAAGATAAAAAGAAAATTTTCACTGACATACGTAAATTCTTTTAGGATGAGTTATACTTATTTAAATAGTTTCCAGATCAAATTATTAGGAGATGTGTTCCTGATCATGAACAATCCAATGGCATCTCCATCTATCACTCCTATGCATGTGGTGGATACTTTTTGGCAAAGGAAACCACTGTAAAAATTATGCACTATGGTTTTTATTGGTCGACCATGTTCAAAGACACCCATGTATTCTATAAATCATGCGAGTGATGTCAGAATCTAGGTGGAATATCTCGTAGAAACATGATGCCTTTGAACCCAATTTTGATCATTGAAGTTTTTTTTTTTTAATTGTTAGGGGCATTGATTTCATGGGACCATTCCCCTTATGTTTTGGACATCTCTACATCTTTTTAGTCATCGACAATGTTTTTAAGTGGATAGAGGCAGTTCCACGTAGAACTAATGATCACCAAATGGTTCTACGATAAGGAAAGCATCTTGTCTAGATTTGAAACACCTCGAGCCATTATTAGTGATGGAGTCTCTCACTTTTGCAATAGACCTTTTGAGGGTTTAATGAATAAATATGACATTACACATAAAGTGAGCATCCCCTATGACCGACAAACAAGCGACCAAGTTGAGATTTCATATAGAGATATTAAACACATTTTAGATAAAACAGTAAATCCATATTGCAAGGATTGGTCTCTTCGACTGACCGATGCATTGTGGGCTTATTGTACAACCTATAAGATCCCTATTGAAATGTTTCCTTACAAACTCGTTTATGGTAAAACATTTCATTTGCCTATGGAGTTGGAGTGGCTTATTGGGTTATAAAGAAGTTCAACTCTAACCTTGACAAGGCAAGCTCATTGTAAAAATTTGAGTTGAATGGATTAGAAGAAATTCGGAATGATATATATATATATATGACAATTCTCAAATATACAAAGAACGGATGAAGGTTTTTTCATGAAAAACACATTAAAAAAAATTGAACCAAATCAGAAAGTTCTTTTATATAACTCAAGATTACATTTGTTTTTGGGTAAGTTGAGAACTCGATGGATCGACCCTTTTATTATTAAATTGGTTTATCCTTATGGGACTATCAAGATAGAGATTCAAGCAAATGACAAGAGTTTTAAAGTAAATGGATAGCGTTTAAAGCTGTATGTTGAGAATTTTTCTTTAGAGGATCTATCCATACCTCGAAAAGATCTTATTTATCAAGATTGATCTGCTAGTCTGATGGAGTTATTTTCCCTTGCTTTCTTAGGATTTAGTTTCTTTAAAAAGATAAGATGTTTGTTTTGTTTAATTTTAGTGATTAAAGAACTATTCAAGAAGTTCGCGTCTATTTAAATTGTCATCTCTTAGGAACTTTCTATCATCTAATTGTTACAATTGTTATCGCTCTCATATTACTTTCATTGTTTATCTTTTTAACATCGAGGACAATGTACTATTTAGGTTGGGGTGCGGTTAACCTCAGAAATTCTTTAAAATTCTGCAAAAGTGTTCAAAAGAAAAGAATAAATTTTTTTTATAAGATAAAATTTGTGAATTTAAGTGATTTTTGAATTAAATTTTGAATGTAGAATGAAAAGGCACTAGGTTTTGAATTGTTGAAGCCTAGAATCTAGTATTTATTTATTTATTTTTATTTTTTAAAAAATTTTTAAATTGAGTTCTCTTGTTAATTTTCAGTTGAAAAGTTTTAAACATCGATGATTCTTGAATATTCACTTGTCACATCTAGCTTACACTTTTAAAGATTAAGTTGATTTGGTGATTTTTTCTTCATGGTTATCCAAAGTGTTAGGAACAAAGCATGATAAACCTTGACTGTGTGTTTTGAAAAAAAAAAGGTTGAAAACCCAATTTAAAAAAAAGTATATCGAAATGGGCTACCTATTCAAAACCCAAGAAAATTTATCTAGAAAAGAATAGAGAGAGAGAGAGAGAGAGAGAGAGAGAGAGAACGAAATATGTGAACAATGAAATGAAAAGAATGAAAGGAATGAGATAGTGTGAAAGCCATTGATGGAAAAAATTGCAAAATGGTAAATTCTATCTAGAAAAGAATAGAGAGAGAGAGAGAGAGAGAGAGAGAGAGAGAGAGAGAGAGAGAGAGAGAGAGAGAGAATGAAATATGTGAACAATGAAATCAAAATAATGAAAGCATTGAGATAGTGTGAAAGCCATTGATGGAAAAAATTGCAAAATGGTAAATTCTATTGGAAGGGTTGATTTATGATATTTGTCCACTTTTTGGGTCATCATGAGTTTACAATACTATAGAAACTGAATTTTTAAGATGTGTTAAGTTAGATTTCACCATGCATAATGGAACTCAATGTTTGAGATGTTTCAATTAAATGATTAATAATTTATATTCAATTTGTTTATTTCTAAAATGCCAATATCTAGGTTGTTACCGATTTCAAATCCTATGTGCCTTGGAACTCTATTCTGAATCAATTGAAGATTAATGGAATTTACAAAATGAACTCTTTTGGAAAAAAATTGCTTTGATTTTGGAAATCTTTCGCATGTTTTACTCGAGACTAGTAAAATGCTAGTTAGGGTGTGTAATGAGACTTAAATATGTATTTTTCCCTTGTATTCAAGTGCTAAATTGATCTAATTAGTTATGTTTCCAACATGTAGGATGATTTCAAAGTCTGAAGAAAATCAGTGCTTAAAATTAGGAATTAAAATCCAAAGAATACACTTAAAGAATTGAAGAATTTGGAGATAAAAATGAAGATTTGAAGGCTCAAAGATTCAAGGAAACAAATTTCCAAAGTGAGGAATTGATGATTGAATTCATTAAAGAAGAACTGAAGAAAATAAGCACTTGTTGATTCCATCGATAGGTCTTTAATCCTATTAATAGGCCATGATAGGACTTGATGCGATCAAGCTTCATATTAAAAAATTCCAGAATTTTTCAGATTGGTTGTTGGACGATTCCTTCAATCCCATTAAAGACACTTTGATCTCATCAAGAAGATTAAGAATTTTGAAAGTTTGTTGCTAGACAGTTTTTAGACATTCTTCAATGGCTTCGAGTGAACATTCGATCATATTGATAGACCTTCGATAGGTCTCAATCCTATTGAAGCTCTGATTGAAGAAGGCGGTGACTGCATAAGTTTGCAAATTTTTTAAGGCGGTGTGAAAGTTGGGTTGTTAATATTATAAATATGGGTCTCTAGGACATCCATAATAATAAATTTAGGGTTTTTGGGCCCAAGGTCCAAGTGACCTTATGAACAGTTTGGATGGCGCATAAACATTATGGTGGGCCCCAGGTTGGATAGAAAATAAACATTTTAGTGGGCCCTAGGTCCTTGTGACCTCATCAGCAGGTTGGGTGGAAAATAAACATTATGGTGAGCCCCACTTATGTATGTATTGTGTCCACACCTTTCATCAGTGTGGACCTCCACCATGAAGTATGTGACTTATTTATGCCTTTCATCCTTATGGGACCTATCATGATGCATGAGTTTCATCCAAACTGTCCAACCATTTTGGAGGTTATTTTAAGGCCATGTGTTGAGGCCCATCTTGGTGCATTGAGGCCCACCTTGATTTGTATAAGGCCTACATTATGAGGTCCATTGTGATGTATGCAAGGCCCATGGGTTATGGCCTATTGCAATGTACATAAGGCCTGTTGGTGTGGCCCATTGATACGGCCCACTTGATGAATATAAGGCCCATATGATACGGCCCACTTGATGTATTTAAGGCCCAATGGGGCCCAATTAGGTCCATTGCAATGTGTGATTCCTTTGTGGTGTATATAATGATGTTTATAATGGGTAGTGCCTTGGGAACAATGATGGTTAGAGGCCCACATTGTAAGGATGATGTCGGTTAAATTTCCACATTGTCACTCTCCCTAGGGCCCATTAATAGGCCCATACTTATAGTGTGTAGGTCGTTTAGGCCCATCTTCGTTTTGATCAGAGCCTATCACCACATAACATGTATAGTATAGATCCATGATTCATGATCATACGCAACATATGTATGCCTGATATGAGAAGTGACTGATCGTAGCATATGCCTTCAGGCAGATCGTTTATGGGCTCCCTGGTAGGCGGAGTCGCCTCACATGAGAGCTCAGTACGTGTAGGATTGTTGCATGTTTGGTAGGGTGATTCATGCACTTGCATTTGTGTGATCATGATTATTGTATGCCCTAGCAACATTAGGACCATAGCCTCCACAGACACATCATGGGTGGTTGGGTTGGATACCGAAAATGTTTGGTTCTAGCATATGGGTGCCATAGATGTCCCTGGGTGAAAATTTCTAAACCCGATGGTGCCAGAGGATGACTCCAACGTCGAGAACGAGTGGATATATGAGTGCACAAGGGCCAAATACCAGGAGACCGTGTCTCCTACTGTGTCGTGGTCGATTGGAAAGGGGTGTAGCCTTACTCGCCCGAGGGTAGGGGGCAATACTAGGATGATTTGACCAGCTCGTGAATGGGTCCGCTATCGACATGCCGGATAGGTATTGACAGATTATTGGCTAGCGGATAGTGAGGCTTCTTACGCTCACTTGAACTATGCGGTTAGGAGAGCAGTAGTGCCACTTGGAGTGTACTAAACCCTAATGATTATCCAAAATGAGAACTGTACTGATACATGATGAGGATTGGTATGCTTGAGTTGCATCTCGCATCGCATGGCCGTGTTATGACTAATAACATTCTTATCTTGCACCGCATAGCCTTGGTACGGCTGATTGCATTCATGTACTTATCAGCATGATTCCGCAT
Source organism: Magnolia sinica (assembly GCF_029962835.1). Taxonomy (NCBI): domain Eukaryota; kingdom Viridiplantae; phylum Streptophyta; class Magnoliopsida; order Magnoliales; family Magnoliaceae; genus Magnolia; species Magnolia sinica. The sequence continues at coordinate 28,263,991 of NC_080583.1, forward strand.
TACTCTGACCTTGCATTCTAAGCACGCTTATATTGCACACACACTTACACCACCCTCTAAGCTTTCTATAAGCTTATGCATGATTGATGGGTGCAGGTGACGCCAGGACGCAGTCGTAGCCTTGTCGCAGTTGGAGTGTGCAGCCGAGCCTTTGCGTTTCTGTTATTATCATCATCTTGTATTTCCTTTCAGACACATTGTACTTAAAAGTTTTTTATCATAGTGGATTTTGTAATGGTGTTCTTGTGGTTATTGTTCGTGGGTTATGCTTATGGTTATGCTCATGGTTATGCTCATTATGAATCAAATTGATATTAAAAATTCTCCTTGTAGGATGCCAGGATCGGAACTTGGTAAATGGGTGCCGGGAGCCGAGAATGGGGTTCTACGGAGGCTGTCGGCGCCGGATTCGGCGATCGGGAATTTTGTGAGCCCAGTTTCTGAGTTCGGGGCATGACAGAAGTTGGTATCAGAGCATAACTTGGAAATAACCGAGAACAACATCACATGTTTGCTATGAGTTTAGGTTCTGAGTGCGTAACTTTCCGATTGAATTCCCTAACGTGCGATTCTCAAGGTTGATCGACGTCCTTATTTTTCATATAGGACATGCCGTGTAGGCGAGTGACCCGATCGACTCCCACTCCACCACCTGAGGCTCCAACTTTACCACCTGCGCCTCCCATTCCACCTCTAGAGATCCTTGCTCCACAGCCTGAGGATGTCGATCCTCCACCTGATGCCGGTGTGGATCCGACCGTGCCTGTGAGTGCCTCGCAGTTACAGTAGATGTGCACGCTGTGACTGCTACGCTTCAGGGGCAGGGCAGGCGTCCAGTTGTTTCTCCAGCCCAGGCCGAGCAGGAGCGGCAAGTACCCTTCTTCAACAGTTCAGACAGCTTGATCCTCCGCGTTTCCAGGGTGAGCCAGATCCGACTGAAGCCGAGAGATGGCGCTCCGATGTGGAGAAGATCTTTGATACCATGTCATGTATGATCGAGCAACGAGTTCGGTTGGCAGTATTTCTTTTCCAGGGTGAGGCTGAGCACTGGTGGACCTCCGTTACCTGCGTCGCAAGACCTGATTATGTCTGGACGTGGGATGACTTTATCGACCGATTCGAGGAGCAGTACTTCCCCGACTACATATGACGTTAGAGAGCACTGAAGTTCGAGACTCTGGTGTAGGGGGACATGACCGTGGCGCAGTACGCGGCCCGTTTCGTGGCGCTATCGAGGTTTGCGCCATATATGGTTGATGATGAGGGGCGAAAGGCTCGCCATTTCGAGAACGGCTTACGTTACGGTCTTCGAGGCCATGTTATTGGGCATGAGCTTCCGACCTTTCAGGCGGTAGTGCGGAGGGCTTAGATTTACGAGACTAAGTGGGCCGGCTTGTAGAGCGATCGAGATCAAAGGAGAGGACAGAATTGGAAGAGGCAGGCCCCCTCCAGTAGCTCCCAGCAGCATCAACGCCTATAGAGGTACAGGAGTCACCCACCTGTTAGAGCACCAGCAGCCCCAGCAGCACCTCCAGCGCCACCCCAGCAGCCGTTTACAGGGGCTTATTTTGGATGTGGTGGGACAGGGCACTGCCTATCTGAGTGCCCTCACCCTCATATATAGCCGCCGAGAGCACCACAACAGCGACCTCAGTAGCAGCCTCTAGCACAGCAGCGACCCCATCAGCAGCGACAGCAGCCACCTCAGCCGTCGAGGCCCCAGCAGTAGCAGAGACAACAGTACAGGCCGCCGCAGAGGCAGTAGCAGCACTAGGGACCTCAGAGGGGACAGACACCTCCCTAGCCAGCTCAGGCTAGGTTCTACGTGGCTCAGCAGGATCCATAGTCATCCAGAGGAGTTATTGAGGGTATACTTCCAGTCTCTTCATCCATCTCGCCCGAGTATTATTTGATTCTGGTGCTTTGCACTCATTTATGTCTGAGAATTTTTATCGATCGACTAGATTATCGACCGAGTCTTCTAGCAAGGGATTGACCGTATTGACGCCCTTGGGGAAGACTATAGTGTTGGGTCATTTCTGTTCGTCTTGCCCCGTGTTAATGGGAGAGATTTTCTTGCCCGCTGACTTATTTGTGCTGTTGATGTCAGATTTCGACGTCATCCTGGGCATGGATTGGTTTGCCGAGTACCACGCCATATTGGATTGTTTTGCGAGGACTATCACATTCTGTATACCCGACTTGCCACAGTTTCAGTCATTGCAGAGCCTAGAGGAGAGTCATTGTCTTGCCTTATGTCATACGTAGTTGAGGAGCCCGTTGCCTTGTGTATCGATTAGTTGCCGGTGGTCTGTGATTTTCCCGATGCGTTTCAAGAGATTCTAGGATTATCGCCGCACCGTCGTATTGAGTTCCAGATTAATTTTATGCCCGGTACCGCGCCTATCTCGAAGGCCCCATACCATATGGCACCGATGGAGTTGCATGAGCTGCAGCGGCAGTTGGATGAGTTACGTGAGTTGGGATTCATTCGTCTGAGCAGTTCTCCGTGGGGAGCGCCGGTACTCTTCGTCAGGAAGAATGATTATTCGTTGAGGATCTGTGTGGATTACCGCGAGTTCAACCGAGTCACGATTAAGAACAAGTACCCGCTCCCGAGGATAGACAATTTATTTGATCAGCTATAAGGTGCACAGTTCTTTTTGAAGATTGACCTGCGTTCCGGTTATCATCAGATTCATGTCCGAGAGGAGGACATCCCGAAGACGGCTTTCAGGACGCGTTACGGTCATTTTGAGTTTCAGGTCATGTCCTTTGGACTGACCAATGCACCCGCGGTCTTCATGCAGTTGATGAACGAAGTCTTCCGTCCATGTCTGAATCAGTTTGTTGTAGTCTTCATCGACGAAATTCTGATATATTCGAGGACTCGTGAGGATCATATGCAGCATCTGGAGATCGCTTTGCAAACCCTTCATGCCCACCAGCTGTAAGCAAAGCTGGAGAAGTGCGAGTTCTAGAAGGAGGAGGTGAGATTCCTCGGTCATGTGGTGACGAGGGAGGGTGTCGCAGTGGACTCCTCAAAGGTTGAGGCAGTGCATCAATGGGATCGGCCCACTAATGTGTCCGAGATCTGCAGTTTCCTTGGTTTAGCGGATACTATCGACGTTTCATTGAAGACTTCTCCTGTATTGCAGCCCCGTTGACCAGGTTAACTCGGAAGGGCGCAGATTTTGTTTAGACTGACGCATGTGAGCAGGCATTCATGGAGTTGAAGGACCGTCTGACGTCCGCTCTTGTCCTCACTCTTCCCTCTGGGAATGATGGATTTGTTGTATTTACTGATGCCTCATGTATTGATTTAGGTGCTGTCCTGATGCAGCACGGCAGGCCTGTAGCCTTCACGTCTCGTCAGCTCAAGGTCCATAAGTTGAACTACCCCACGCATGACTTAGAGCTGGCAGCAGTCATCTTCGCACTAAAGGTGTGGAGACACTATCTCTATGGGATTAGGTTTGAGCTCTTCTCCGACCACAAGAGCTTGAAGTATCTATTCTCTCAGTCCGAGCTAAACATGAGGCAGAGACACTGGATGAAGCTTCTGAAGGACTATGATTTTGACCTCCAGTACCACCCAGGCAAGGCGAATGTGGTGGCGGATGCCCTTAGCCATCAGCCACGAGGCCTGGTAGCACATATAATGATTCAGGAGTGGAGGATGCTCGAGAATATAGCAGAGTACGACTTCGATTTTGGTCTGCAGTCTTCTATCGTACAGCTATCTAGCCTGTCAATTTAACCCTCTCTTGTCGCAGGGGTGATTGAGGCTCAGCAGACAGATGAGTCGTTACAGGATTATCGAGCAAAGGCAGCATCTGAGAGTCAGACAGATTGACAGATTGGTTCTGATGGTGGACTTCGTTTCAGAAGCCGATTGTGTGTCTCAGATATTCCTGAGTTGCGCAGAGGTCTTATGACCGAGGCGCATCGTTCGCGGTTTTCTATCCATCCTGGCTCGACGAAGATGTATCATGATATGAGGCGACAGTATTTTTGGGCGGGGATGAAGCACTAGATTGTCAGTTTTGTAGCTGAGTGTGACGCATGCCAGCGTGTCAAGGCCTATCATCAGAAACCCCCTGGTCTATTGCAGTCGTTGAGCGTCACGACGTGGAAGTGGCAGCACGTATCTACAGATTTCATTATGGGTTTGCCAAAGACTTAGCGCGGTCATAATGTCATCTGGGTTATCGTCGATCGTCTGACGAAGTCGGCACATTTTCTTGCAATTCGTGCGACTTGGCCTCTGGACCGGCTTGCGAGGTTATTCATTGAGGAGATTGTGAGATTGCACGGCGTTCCAGTCTCGATCGTTTCTGACTGAGACTCGAGGTTCACGTCTCAGTTCTGGAAGAGTTTTCAGAGAGCTATGGGCACTGATTTGTAGCTCAGCACCGCGTATCATCCGCAGATCGATGGCCAAACCGAGAGGGTCAACCAGATCCTTGAGGATATGCTTCGGGCCTGCGTGATTGACTTCGGGGGTAGTTGGGATGAGCATCTGTGATTGGCTTAGTTCGCATACAACAACAGTTATCAGGCGACCATTGGTATGACTCATTTTGAGGCACTGTATGGCAGACCGTACAGATCTCTAAGTTGTTGGATCGAGGTTGGAGAGTGGCATCTCCTAGGTCCCGAGCTTATGCAGCAGACGTCAGAGGTTATCGATATCATCAGGCAGAGGATGCGCACAGCTCAGAGCCGGCAGAAGAGTTTTGCTGATCGCTGGCGTCGTCCCTTGGAGTTTGATGTAGGGGACCATGTGTATCTCAAGGTCTCGCCCATGAAGGGCGTAGTTCGATTTTGAGTGAAGGGCAAGCTTGCCTCGAGATTCATAGGACCTTTTGAGATTACTGAGCGCATTGGCACTGTGGCCTATCAGCTTGCCTTACCATCTCAGTTATCTGGCATCCACAACATTTTTCATGTCTCTATGCTGAGGAAGTGTGGGTCAGACGTCGTTCCAGTTATTGATTGGCAGCCGTTGGAGGTTCGTGAAGACGCTTCTACGTTGAGCAGCCAGTTCGTATCCTTGATCGTAAGGAGCAGGTCCTCTGGACCAAGGTTATTCCCTTGGTGAAGGTTCAATGGGGTCACCATTCTGTTGATGAGGCGTCTTGGGAGCGCGAGGCCGAGATTCGAGAGCGCTATCCCCATCTCTTTAATGATTGATTGTATGTTGTATCTTGTATGATGTCTCCGATATTTATATGACGATGCCTTGTTTCCTCTTCTATTATGAGTTATGTTTTCTTGCGATGATTATGCAAATTTTGAGGATGAAATTTTTATTTGGAGGGGAGAGCTATAAGACCCGTGTCCTAGTCCATATCGTTTCGTTGGCTTCCGCGGTCCTTCTGGTCGGATTTCGACAATCCTCGACCCATATCCGACGTTTGCGCGTGATCCTAAACAGGGTCCCGCATACCGAAGTCGGATCGAACCGAAACTTGTATCATAGTGACCGCGCCGTCGCCGCGGTTCCAACGCCGTGACTTGCACACCGAACCGATACCCAGGCTAGGAGATGTGGGCCTACGTTTATTACGAAGAAACACCCCGTGTTACGAATATCGAGGGAATCTCTATGATGTCCCATCAATCAATGTCAGTACAAGCCTTACCCAAAGTATAACAACCCATCCCTACCTTTTCAAAAGTCCACTCTCTCTCTCCCCTCACCATTCCTCTTTTTCCCATTTTCAACCACAACCATACCTCTTTTCATAAATTTCCAACACAATCTTACTTTCCCATCACTTTTCCTTACACCCACCACTCCATCCATCACTCTTAATATTCTCTTTCTCTCATTTACTCAAACACTCTCCCAAGCAACAATTCCATACGTCCAAGCTCCCATCCATAACCACAAGTGCGGCCCACCCTCTCATCTCTCATCCACACCATCAAAATCCCATCAACCACCATCAAAAGTGAAGGTAAGGAGCATTAAAGGCTAAGGGAGTAAGGAGGAGGCCTATAGGTCGGTGATCTTTGAGTTTCTACCGTTGATTTCATGATCTGAGGGCCCACTTGTTGGTGAGACCCATTTCGATGTATGTGATGTATCAATGGAGGGCCCATAGTGGCGGGGTCCCTCCTCTCTATCACCGTATCTCTCTCTCTCTCTCTCTCTCTCTCTCTCTCTCTCTCTCTTTCCTTTCCCTAGAATGAAGTGGGCCTCACCAAATCATGTTAAATCTACTCCATTCATCAATGGTGTGGCCCACCACATTTTAGGCAAAATCCACTGTCCGGTGGGAAGTCCCACCTGCAAATATATATATATATACACACAATATATTATATTTATATTAGAATATACATATATATATATATAGTTGGTGGGCCGCGTCCATGTGGGACCCACCATAATGCATGTGTTTATCCATGCCGTCTAGCGTCCCTGGACGCTGGACGGGCGTGGCTGCATGGAGTGCATGTACTGGCAGGGTGTGTACTTTTAAGCTAACAAAAAAAAGGGTAAAAAGGTGCTTTTGGGATGGGCCACGCATGCAGGCCCCACCTTGATGTATATATATAATCCAAGCCGTCCATTCCATTCTCCAGCTCATTTTAGGCGTTAAGCAAAAAAATGAGGTTTATCTGGTTTCCTGGCGAGCCATGGTATAGGAAACAGTGTTCCTACCATTGATATACTCCTTGATGCTCCTGTACATCAAAAACCACCCAATATTGGACTCAATGGGATTGTATCGAGCCACAGGGACCAATGGCTGGAATGGATTCGTCTGAGATGGGCCCCACCTATCAAAAACCACCAGATTTTTGGTTTTCAAAAAAAAAACAAAAGAAAAGAAGGCAGCAGCTGGTAGCGGGCGAACGAACGGACAGACGAGCTGAGCTCACGGCCCAGTTGTGGGCCCCACCGTGATGCATTTCGAACATCAACATTGTGCATTGGGTGGGCCCTTAGGACAGTGGCCCCCTGCCAAAAATCAGCTGTATACGGAACTCAGGTGGGCCACACCATCTAAAATCATGTGAAGACATACCTAAACCATATAAAATCACTTGGTGAGGCGTACCTGAAATTTGGGTGTGGCTGAAACTTGGTCTGAACCCTCAGCCACATGGGACACACATAATCAGTGGGCTGGATCTGTGAACCACATCAGGGTGGACTCCCTATCCATGTGACCCTATCAACAGGTTGTATGGCAAATAAATATTACAGTGGGCCCCCTGGTGCATGTGACCATATGGACAAATTGGATGCAAATAAATAGTACAGTGGGCCCCCAAGGTCCGTGTGACCTTATAAACAGTTTGGGTGGCAAATAAATATTAAAGTGGGCCCTACCCTGGTCCACATGACCTTATGGACAGTTGGATGCAAATAAATAGTATAGTGGGCCCAAGGTCCAAGTGACCTTATAAACAGTTTGGATGGCGCATAAACATTATGGTGGGCCCCAGGTTAGATAGAAAATAAACATTTTAGTGGGCCCTAGGTCCTTGTGACCTCATCAGCAGGTTGGGTGGAAAATAAACATTATGGTGAGCCCCACTTATGTATGTATTGTGTCCACACCTTCATCAGTATGGACCTCTACCATGAAGTATGTGACTTATCTATGCCTTCCATCCCTATGAGACCTACCATGATGCATGAGTTTCATCCAAACTGTCCAACCATTATGGAGGTTATTTTAAGGCCATGTGTTGAGGCCCATCTTGGTGCATTGAGGCCCACCTTGATTTGTATAAGGCCCATATTATGAGGCCCATTGTGATGTATGCAAGGGCCATGGGTTATGGCCTATTGCAATGTATGTAAGGCCGGTTGGTGTGGCCCATTGATACGGCCCACTTGATGAATATAAGGACCATATGATATGGCCCAATTGATGTATTTAAGGCCCAATGGGTCGCAACTAGGTCCATTGCAATGCGTGATTCCTCTGTGGTGTATATAATGATGTTTATAATGGGTAGTACCTTGGGAACAATGATGGTTAGAGGCCCACATTGTAAGGATGATGTCGGTTAAATGTCCGCATTGTCACTCTCCCTAGGGCCCATTAATAGGCCCATACTTGCAGTGTGTAGGCCGTCTAGGCCCATCTTCGTTTTGATCAGAGCCCATCACCACATAACATGTATAACATAGATCCATGATTCATGATCATACGCATCATATGTATGCCTGATATGAGAAGTGACTGATCGTAGCATATGCCTTCGGGCAGATTGTTTATGGGCTCCTTGATAGGCGGAGTCGCCCTACATGAGCGCTTAGTATGCACAGGATTGTTGCATATTTGGAGGGTGATTCATGCACTTGTATTTGTGTGATCATGATTATTGTATGCCCTAGCAACAATAGGGTCATAGCCTCCACAGACATATCGTGGGTGGCTGGGTTGGATACCGAAAATGTTTGATTCTAGCATACGAGCGTCATAGATGTCCCTGGGTGAAAATTCCTAAACTCGATGATACCAGAGGATTACTCCAATGTCGAGACCGAGTGGATATATGAGTGTACAAGGGCCGAATACCAGGAGGCCGCGTGTCTCACTATGTTGTGGTTGGTTGGAAAGGGGTGTGGCCTTGCTCGCCCGAGGGTTGGAGGCAATACTAGGCTGAGTTTGACCAGCTCATGAATGGGTCCGCTATCGACATGCCGGATATGTATTGATAGACTATTGGCTAAGTGGATAGTGAGGTTTTTTATGCTCACTTGGATTGTGCGGCTAGGAGAGCGGCAGTGCCACTTGGAGTGTACTAAACCCCGGTGATTATCCAGAATGCGAACTGTACTGATACATGATGAGGATTGGTATGCTTGAGTTGCATCTTGCATCCCATGCCCATGTTATGGCCGATAGCATTCTTATCTTGCACCGCATGCTTTGGTACGGCTAATTGCATTCATGTACTCATCAGCATGATTCCGCATTACTCTAACATTACATTTTGAGCACGCTTATATTGCGCACACACTTACACCACCCTCTAAGCTTTCTATAAGCTTATGCACGATTGATGCGTGCAGGTAATGCCAGGACATAGTCGTAGCCTTTTCATAGTTGGAGTGTGCAGCCAAGCCTTTGAGTTTCTGTTATTATCATCATCTTGTATTTCCTTTCATATGCATTATACTTAAAAGTTTTTGATCATAGTGGATTTTGTGATGGTATTCTTGTGGTTATTGTTCGTGGGTTATGCTTATGGTTATGCTCATTATGAATCAAATTGATATTAGAAATCTTCCTTGTAAGATCCCAGGATCGGAACCTGGTAAATGGGTGCCGGGAGCTGAGAATGGGTTCTACGGAGGCTGTCAGCACCGGATTTGGCGATCGAGAATTTTATGAGCCCGGTTTTCGAGTTCAGGGCATGACAGATCATATCTTCCGTATGTGAGTCCGAAGTCTTTTGTTCTCTATAGATACCGTAATACTTTCTTTGCTGCTATCCAATGTTACATTCCTAGATTAGATAGGTATCTTCCCAATATTCCAACAACAAAAGTAATGTCCGGTCGCGTACAGACTTGATCATACATAATGCTACTTACTACTGATGTATATAGAAATTCCTTCATTTGATTATTTTCCAAATCATTCTTTGGACACTCAAATAGGCCAAATTTGTCGCCCTTCACAATTGGCGACTGTTCGGGAGCACAATTTTACATGCCATAACTTTCGAGTACCCTAGTAATATAGGCCCTCAGTGATAGCTGAGCAGTCCAAGTGATCTGTCACGGTGAATCTCAATGCCGATGATGTAAGAAGCTTCACCAAGATCTTTCATTTAAAATATTTGAGATAAGAATTTCTTGGTGTTGCTTAACATCCTAGTATCATTGCTAGCCAACAGAATGTCATTAATATGCAAAATCATCATAACAAAGTTACTCCCACAGATTTCAATATAGGTACATTCATCTGTAGTGTTTTCTACAAAGTCATATGAGGAAATTACTTCATGAAACTTTAGATACAACTGTTGCGATGCCTGTTTCAACCCATAGATGGATTTATTTAATCTGCAAACCAAGTGTTCTAAGCCATTGGCAACAAAACCTTCGGGCTGCAACATGTATACATTCTCATTCAGATCCCCATTAAGAAATGTAGTCTTTACATCCATCTAATGTAACTCTAAATCCATATGAGCTACAAGAGCCATTATAATCATGAATGAGTCTTTCTTAGATACTAGTGAGAAAGTCTTCTTAAAGTTAGTGCCCTCACATTGGTTAAAACCCTTGACAATAAGTCTGGCTTTATATCTTTCGACAAGATGTAAATATCCATTTACAACCAATCGGCCTTATTCCAGTGGGTAACTTTACAAGATCTCATACTTTATTGTCCCTCATGGATTTCAACTCATCTTTCATGACATCAAACCAACGAGAAGGATCAACACTTTGTTTGACTTGTATAAAGGATTCAGGATCCTTTTCCACCCTTATGTCAAAGTCGTACTCCTGTAGTATACGATGTAATTGTCTTGATTTACAGGTCTTCCCTCTCTTTTAGATCTTCTCAATGGTTTAGCTTGTTGGGTCTGATCTATATTTTCCTCATCAGTGGTTTGTATATGAAGTTCAACGTGGTGTTCTGCAGTGATTGCAAGATCATCTGCATTATTAATATCCATGTGATCTGAAGTGACGATGACTGGGGTCACAGCCCTTTATTCCTCAAATACAAAATTTCTAACATTCATACTCCCACTATTTTCAGTGTCCTCAATGAATCTGACATTCACAGTCTCAACAATTCTGATAGAGTGGGAAGGATAGTAGAATCGATAGCCTTTTGATATTTCTGGATACCCTATGAAGAAACAACTTACGGTTCTAGGATCAAGTTTCTGTTCATGCGGGTTATAAATTTTGGCCTTAGTAGGACAACTCCAAACATGTAGATATCAGAGACTTGGTTTTCTCACATTCCACAACTCAAAAGGAGTTTTGCTTACTGCTTTGTTGGGGACCCTGTTTAGTATATGAATTGCGGTTTTATCGCATCACCCCACAGTGATTTTAGCAATGTCGAATTACTAATCACGCTTCACACCATATCTATAAGGGTGCAATTACATCGCTCAGCTACACCATTCTGCTTTGGAGTACCATGCATAATGTATTGGGCGACAATGCCACAATCCTGCAGGTATCTAGCGAATGGCCCTGGATTACGTCCTGATTCGTCATATCTACCATAGTATTCACCACCACGGTCAGATCAGACAACTTTAATCCCTTTATCGAGTTAATTTTCAACTTCGGCCTTATAGATTTTAAAAGCATATAAGGCATCTAATTTCTCATTAATAAGGTAGAGGTACCCGAAACAAGAGTAGTCATCTATAAAGGTAATAAAATATTTGTGTCTACTCCATGAAACTGTAGGGAATGGTCTACAAATGTCTGTATGTATCACCTCTAATAGACCTACACCCTTTGTTGCACCTTTCTTTTTAGTTCTAGTCTGTTTTCCTTTTACGCAATCAATGCATATTTTATAGTCAGAAAAGTCTAAACAATGCAAAATTCCTTCTCGCACAAGCCTGCCTAATCTCTCACGAAATATAGGCATAGCCGCCTGTGCTACAACATGGAGAAATTCTCATAGTCTAGTCTTTGCTTAGATCCCACTTTATTTCCATGCAAGGTATTAATATTATAAATGAGAGGCAATCAATTCTGGTATAAGTTGTTCACCATAGAGCTGGTCCCAACTTTAATCGAATTAAAGTAAATACTAAAATTTTTATTTTCAAATTGAAATGAATATCTCAATTTATCCAAATAAGAAATTGAAACTAAATTACCTCTTATAGACGGCACAAAAAATGTATCTACTAAATCCAAAAAATAACTAGACTTCAACTTAAGCCTATAGACTCTTATTACCTCCACGATTACCTTGACACCATTGCCTACGTATACTGAGCGCTCTGCATCAGTTGGTGGCCTGACCTATAGTAATTCCTGCATAGAATTGCATGTGTGAATAGTAGTTCCTGAATCTATCCACCAAGAATCCACCGATACATCGGTAAGATTAGTTTCAAAACAGACAAGAATAAAATGATTACCTTTCTTTATGAGCCAATTCTTAAACCCTTCGCAGTCTTTCTTTAGATGACCCGTCTTTTTGTAAAAGAAGCAGGGTTTACCTTTAACCCGTTTCCATTTTGACCCTTTTCCAGATTGATTCTCATGGTTTCCAGATGGATGACCAGAGGATCCATTATAAGAACCTTGTTTTCTTTTCCTTTTGCCTTTATTCCCTTGCTCATGCCCTTGACTTGAGGTCAACATATTAACATTTTGAACTTTGACCATCTGCTTGATCCTGTCTTCTTCTTAGACGTACTGAGTGATAAATTCATCCAATGTGCACATGTCCTTTAGAGTGTTGTAGTTTACTAGAAACGTACCGAATTGAGGAGGAAGGTTGTTCATGATCAAATGAACCAGTTGATCATCAGTAAGTACAAGCCTTAGAGAACGGATCTTAGAAACAACCTCGATCTGTTTTACAATATATTCACAGATATTTCATTTGCCATCGTAGGATGAGCGAGTCAATTTATTCAAAAGGATGCCCACTTCAGACTTATCAGATTTCTTTAATCATTTTCTCATTTCAGTTAGGAAGGTCTTGGCCTTGTCTGTTTCAGGCATAACACCTTTCATAGATTCAGAAATCGAATACTTAATGACTTTCAGGCATGTATTATTTGATCTAAACCATGACTCCCATCGATTATATTATGCTTTAGTGGCATTATCAGATGGCTTTGACGGTTCTGGTGTTATCAGAGTAAGATATAATTGTAGGCAGCCCAATACAACTTCAATAAAGTTCTTCCATTAAGCATAATTAGATCCATTTAGGCCAGGGACTTGATGCGTATTAGTTGGAATTGAGACTGAAATAGAAGAGATACATATGTACTCACATTAGTTCATTATTTCATAAAGTGATTCATGAATGTAAATAAATATCAAGCAAAGATAATCAATTTAGTTGTTAAGAGAGGCATCAACTGAATTATCTAGGGTGAAGATAAGCCCAACCATCATACCCTAGTGAGAATATTTTTACATCATCATCATTCCTCCTATGGGAGCTTATGATAACATGTTAGTGATCCTCCTGAACTTGAAGCTAAGTAATGTCAGTTATGTAATTTTGAGACTAACACCTATGGGTGAGATGAGTTTTTCAACCTTACATTGCTACCATTATTTACTTCACTCGTTTATGTGACTGTCAAACGGTAATCATCTGTGTTTTCGTTACCGTACGTATGAAAACGTGAACACAACTGTATGTAATCCTCTTAATCCCAATGTCACAAGTTTGTACTTGTAAAATTTTCATCAATCGAGGTCACTATGGTGGCTAACACAACCGAATCCAATATTACAAACATAGACTTCGGATTGTGATTATAATCCTGCCTCTTAATGGATTATATCTAAATGAGTCTAATGTGGCCCATAAGATGGTTGGTATTAATCATTGGAACATATAGGGACCTTAAAATGAAACATACGTATAAGTTTCACATTATATGTTCTAATGATCTATATTAACTTCCAGGATGGGAATGGGCTATAACTAGGCCGAATTAAGACTCCGCATGATAAATGAACATTAAAATTCTAACCCTTGACATTCATATGATAGATGGAATCATTTAACTAGATGTGTAGACCCATGCATAGGTGTCCATATGACAGACAAATCAGGTCATATATTATAGATCCATATCCTAAAGGTTTGTATATGTATGGATATCTAGTAAATGAGTCAGAACTGTGAATGGTTAATATCACACACTATAAATTAATGTCTTTACATGTATAATCACCTAGCCTTAATAAAGCCCAAAGATAACTGGAGTGAGTCCATGAAATCGGACTGAAATCCAATGATTTAAAAAAGTTCAGGCCCAGTCAAGGACTCATGCCACGAGGTGATCAGCTCTAAGATCCGATTCAGGTCTAAATAATAGGCCCAATTTAGATATGGAAATCTAGTGCAAGCCCCAATCTAGACCCGGAAATCCAATATGGACCCAAGGGTCATGCCCATTCTAGATCTGGAGAATTCAATATAGGCCCACGAATCAGGCCCATTCATGATCTAAACATACCCAATTTAGGTGTCAGGCCCAGTACGGCGGATCCAGTACATAAATGGGCTCTGAATGCATGTCAGGCCCAACAAAAGGGCCCAACTAGAGGCCCAATGCTTCGGATCCAGTACATTAAGTGAGCAGGATTCCGGTCTAGAAGTCGGACCTGAATCGATTTCAATCGGGTCCGCTGACTCGACAGTAAAAACGGGTGAAAATCCCGTCTATAGCTCTTTCAAGAGCCACATGCCCTATTGAGCGTCTTTGAAAAAATCTCCCACTGTAGATGAGAGTGTGAGAAAGAGAGAGAGAGAGAGAGAGAGAGAGAGAGAGAGAGAGAGAGAAGACGTTCTCAATGTCCACCCGACCTTAGAGAGAAGGAGAAGACGCTCTCCCTAATCTGTAGCGTGTCTTGCAGTTAAAGAAACCGAAGACAGCGTGGGAGACAACGATTGCGACCGTGGCCTCAGTTGCCATTGATGAGTGCAAAGATTCAAGACGCAGATGATGGCTCTAAATAGAGGAAGAAAAAAGGTGGTGAGCCATCACCTTCGTCCGCTTGAACAGGGTTCGCCAATGGCCGCTGGGACGAACGATCAAGGTAAGAAGCCGGTAAGAGGTTCTTAAGTCCCTGATGCTTAATGGGGGTTCTTGGGGATCTTTAACAGTGGATTTGAGAATGGAAATCCCAATCGTGCAACTGGATTTGGGGATTTTCGAAATCCCTGATTAATTGCTGGATTTAGGGCTATTGGAACTGAAATCCCTAACATGGATTTGGTATTCGAAATCCCTAATTAGCCTGTATGGGATTCGAAAAACCTTAATTAACGGATTTGGGGATTCCGAATTGAAAAATCCATAATCTTCTGATTTGGGGATTCAAATCTGAAATCCCTAATTCCTAATTTGGGGATTTAAATTTAAAATCCCTAATTCCAACTGTATGTGGGGTATAGGACTGAAATCCCCAAATTAACTGGATTTGGGGTTGGAATAATCTCTACTTAATATATGGATTTGGGGATTTGAATTCAAAACCCCTAATATTGGAAGTGAGGATGAAAATCCCTAATCGGATACGAAATTCAAAATCCCAATTTTCCTGATTTGGGAATTTGAAGAAATCTGATATGAAATTATGAATCCCTAAAGGATGAATTTGAATATGTAATAGATAATTTGATCATCCATGCACTACCAAAAAATCGAGTAAAGGCTATGGAAGTTGAAAGCTTTTAGCTACGGATTAAATCCGTAGCAAAATAGCTACGGATTTAATCCGTAGCTATAGCCTAGGTTCTCTGTAGCTAAAACATACCTTTCAACCTATAACCTATATGGTGCTGAGGGGGATCCATGAGGTCCACTGGAATATATGTATTTGATCTAAGCCGTCCAAAAATTCGGATATATAATGTTGTTGCATAAGCCCAAAATTTATGTGGATTGAATATCTAGGTGGACCACACCATAAGAAATAATATAAATTAAATGTGTACTGTTAATTTTTTGTGTGGTCACCTTAAAGATTTGATCTAAATGAATTTTTTATCATCCTTAAAATAATAATTTAAATTTATTGGATGGAGTGGATATATGAAATACATCACAGTGGGCCCCACGTAACTAAAATCCTAAAACAGCTCAGGGCCGTCCGTCACGCGCCCGTCGAAAACCCTATCTCCCTCCAAAAACCAAACCCAACGCCATTATCTCCCGCCCTCCAAACCAGAAACCCACTCTCCATCTCCGTCTCCATCTCTCTCTCTCTCTCTCTCTCTCTCTCTCTCTCTCTCTCTCTCTCGCACTCAGTCTCTCTCGTTCCCTTGCCCTCTCTTCATCTCCCGATCTCCCTCACCCTCTCTCACTGTCTCAAGGCCGCATTCCGCATCTCCCGAAACCCATTTCGCTGCATGAAGTAGAAGAAGAAGCATCGTACGGTGAGTATATTTCTTTTTCCCTCTTTATCTCTTTCTCAAATCTTTCAGAGGTTCAATCCGCATTCCCCTCTCTCTGTTTCTGAAATGTAAGGGCCGTTTGGCCGGTCGGATTGGAAGGGATTGGATGTTATTGGAAGGGATTGAAAGGATTTGCCCCTTCTGTTTCTGAAATCTAAGGGTCGTTTGGCATTTCTGATTGGAAGGGATTGGATGTTATTAGAAGGGATTGGAAGTTAAATTCTGGGATTGGTCGGGCATGCCAAACAGAGTCGGTGATCAACAGCCAATGCCTGAGACATTTGACTCATTCTTTGCATCTTTATCTAAAATTATATTTTCAAATGGATGGACGATGTGGATACAAATCATACATCATGATGGGGCCCACATAACTTAGTGACGTAACTTAGTAGCGAGTCTGGCTACTCAACCTGTCCGTATCCAAACCGCTAACAGATTGGCAACACCCCTGCCACAATGGCTGGTGGTCGGTGCTCTGTGGGCCCCACCATGATGTATGTGTTTCATCCATGCCGTCCATCTATTTTTACAGATAATTGTAATAATTGCTCAGGAGGCATCGCCGGCTGCTGAGTCGGCAGCAACGGGGATTGTGCAGTCGAGAGAATTGTGTGCCGGTGTCAGGTATTGCCTTGTGAATTATAATTCTTTGTTTAGGTTTTGCTGGTTAGATTCTGTAGATTGTTATTTACGGTTTTAATTTATATGTTCGGTGATTGGAAGTTGGAATTTGTGAGGAGAAATGCGAAGTAGATTCGCTTGGACGGTGAATTGGGGGGAACATGCTGTTGTTACACAAGGGTGCAAGATCCTGGCCAGTCATCAGGTGGGATGAACATGCCTTGGATTATAAACCTGTGGCTGTGATCCACTCATTAGGTTGCATGCTGGTTTCTGAGTAAAATGGATGGTGGAAAGAAAGGGCAATGAATGGTCCATAGTTAATGTACACGTATGGTCCGCCTGATGAGTAGACCAGTTTGGTTTTTTGCCTAGGGGATGTTCATGTTGGGCTCCGTCTGATGAATGGTCTGGACCTTTCAAACAGCCTTAGAGGAACGGATGGATGAGCAATTATTAGCGGTGTTGTCAAAATCCTAATATCTACGATTTATGATTTGAGTTGAATTTTAAGTAAAACGATTTGAATCTCACCTTGTATCCCATTTTATATAAATCCTACGATTCTCTGATTTGAATCCTATGATTTATGATTCAAATCCTGATTTACAATTCAAATTATGCTTGGTCTCTTCTATTTAAGCTTCCCTCGGCTTTCATATTATGTTTTTAAATTGGTGGGGGCTTTAAGAATCGTTTAGAAAAGGTAAATTATTTTATTGTGCTCTTTATGAGAGATTAAATGATATATATTTTCTTCAACATTAAATCATGGAGCTGTCTCTCTGTGTGTGTGTGTGTGTGTCTCTCTCTCTCTCTCACTCTTTTTAAGATCTCTTACTTCTTAACTAGTTGAAACACCAAATTAATGTATGACTTATTTGGAATGTTTTCATGGGTGCTTACGATCATGTGGACTTATCTGTATTGTGGAATAGTGGTTAGAAATCAAAATATCTTTTTCTGTTGGTCTACATAATCAAATGCCACTTTTCCAACGTGATTCTAATTCATGAAATGTCACAAGAACATAAATTATAAAAGGATCCTTGTATGTTTTTTAAATGAAATTTCTTGAAAGATAAATAATAATAAAAAAGGAAGATAAGAATCCTTTATCGCTATCATAACATGGTATTACTTGGCGCATATTGATGGCAAAAGGATGATTGATAAGTTTTTAATTTTTTTTGCTTATTTATATTTTTCATTTTTGTAGAAAATCATAAAAATCTTACAATTTACAATATGATTTTCGATTCGATATGATTCAACCCCTATTATGATTTGCAATACAATAATGATTTTGACAACATTGATTATTTGTTCCAAACTTCCAACGCAACATGGAATTAGCTCCCCCAATTTCCATTAGAAAGGCCTCCTTGAGATGCACCTCTTTTGGTGAACCCACAAGATTTCGAAAGTTCTCTACTTGCGTTTAGGCCATATCGACTAAAACCCTGCTAGCTAAGTTAGCCTTCAACAGACCATTCTTTCTAGGCCTTGGCAACCTCCGTGCCATACTTGAAAGAAGGGGCCAATCATTTGAGGCATCACCAAAATTTGCTTGAAAAATCGGAGAATCTCCACTATAGGGCCCTCACAAAGTCGTAGTGCATCAATACATGATCTACCTAGTGGAGATTATGAAGGCAAAGGATTCAAATCTTTGTCTTTCTTCTCTTTAGGTGATCTTGCTTGAACACCTTACTTCTCCCGACTAGCCATCGGAAAGCTTGACACACTCATATAAGATCATATCTTCTTTGTTGGAGCTTCGTCCTTATGTTAGAAAGGCTAGAACTATAGTAGAAAGAATTCACAAAGAAGAGCCTTAATCTTTCCGGCTTTTAAATCCACTTGTCCCTCTCACCAATCAATGCTTTCCATTAATAGTGGCTCTAAGAACCCCACAAATTCTTCAATTTTCCCTATGTTGAATCCCTTCAAATTAGTGGAGACCATGCAATTTGATTTCCTTGAGGAATAAACACTCGGATACCGTGACTCCTTTTTCATGTGCACCAAATACAGACTTGGGAAGACAAGGCTGAGTGGTCTAGCAATGCACCAGACATCCTCCCAAAACTGTGCCTGCATTGCATCCCAATTACTGTGAACAATCTCCTTTCTAAAAAGGTTTTTCACTTTAAGTACCACTTTCCAAACGCCCCAATGCTTGTACTGGGATGAAGCTTCAGTAAAACATCCACTGGCACTTTCAATATATTTACATTTATTAGCTTACTTCCAGAGACATTCTTTCTCCACCCTGAACTTCTGTAACCATTTTCCCAACAGCTCTTTGTTAAAAAATCCAGCAGTTAGGTCTCTTGGGGAGCTCCTGTTTCAAGTTGTGTATAGTTCTCGGTTTTGTTTCTTGAGTTGTTTAGTTGCTCTGCTTAGTTTTGTTTTTCGAGTTGTTTGGCTGGTTCCTTGCTTTTGTTTGGCTTTTTT
This sequence comes from Magnolia sinica, assembly GCF_029962835.1. Lineage (NCBI taxonomy): Eukaryota > Viridiplantae > Streptophyta > Magnoliopsida > Magnoliales > Magnoliaceae > Magnolia > Magnolia sinica. The sequence goes on from NC_080583.1 coordinate 28,283,205, forward strand.
GTATTTGTTTTGTGCTTGTTCTGTTGGGTTACTTTAGAAAAGGGTGCATGCATTTGTTGGTGTAATGTTCTTTTTACCTGCTTGTTGCTTCATGTTATGTTGGGTTAGCTTGGAAAATTACATGATCAAGTTGTATATTTTAACAATTGTGGCCTGTTGGATGTCAGAAGTGATGTCTTGCATCATTTTGCATTGGATTGGATGCTTTGTATCCTAGAAATGAAGTATCAAAGGGGTTGCGTGGGTGATGCCCGCTTCAATTGATGGTCTGCTATGTTCTTGGCATGAGGATCTGGGAGGAGTGATTGGGAGAAAGAAGTGGAGAATCCTTCTCCTGGCTGTTCTTTAGACTATGTAGGCAGAAATGAAAAATCATTTTCCAGAATCCGAGTGTCTCTTCAGCTGGGGTATTTAACAGGGTTTTATTATTCTTTAGAGATTCGGTGCCTTTAGCTCTTAGGACCTTTTGGGTTTGGGTTTCCTCCGTCTTGGGACTGGTATTGTTGTATTTTATTTTATGCTTTTTTTTTTCCTTTTTGCTATTTCCTGCTTGCTGGTTTGCAGCTATGCCTATTGCTTCATCTTTCAAAAAAGAAAAAAGAAAAAAAAAAGGAAAAAAGAAATGAAGTGTCAAAGGTATGCAAACTTCACAAATTTTTCATTAAGCATTTTGTAAGAAAATCTTTTTGTTAACTAAGCAGTTGGTTGGAAGGAGGAAGAAAGGATATGGTCCAAAGAGGTACAAAATAGAAGATTTTTTCTCAAGGAGTAACAGGATATTGTGAGACTAGAAGACATGTTTTGGAGGTGAAATTCCTGTGCTATGCAGCTCAAGGAGGGGTGATGAGGACACTAGCTTCCTGTCACCATATTGTAAATGCTATTGAGGGTGAATTTAATAAAGAAGATAAAGAATGGGGGATGCGCTAAAGGAGTGCTTTCTTAGTGAGTGCTTTGAGTTCTTAGGGGTGTGTCGGTGTGGAATTAATTGTTTGGTAGTTCAAGGCATAACAAACAAAGATATGTGAAGTATTGTTGATGGTGTTGATTGATGTGTTTTTCTTTACGAGTATAGATGAGAAGAGGATCTGGAAGTTCACAATTCTCAGCTAGATCATTCTTCCATGCTTTGAAATCTAGGGCCTGTTTGGGTTGTGGGAAAAGAAAAGAAAACTCGAGGGTTTTCCATTATTTGGACCTTTTTTGTTGTTTGGATGGCAAAGGAAATGGTGAGATTGGAAGTGATTGCTAGCCTTTCCATAGTCAAATTTTCATGCACAATATAGAATGTGAAAATTGTGAGAGGAATGTGAGATTTCCACTTTCTATCGAAACAAGATCCTCAAAAAATAGAATCCATGGGAATCCATGTTTAAATAATGCTCATAGAGTCTATGATTGGATAATCACTGTACTTTTCTCATCTTTTCCCAGTCCAAACAGGCTCCTAGTGATGAATTTTCCCATTCGTATAAGGGAATTGAGTGTGCCTAGGTTGGAGGCACTTGCCTGGAAAGAAACAACCAATAAAATTCTCACCCTAAATCTCCTGTAACGTGGCATCATTTACTTGAAACTTGCATCATGTTCCATAGGAAACTGTGGTGATTGAATGCCCACCATTAGGGCCTATTTGGCCGGGCAGATTGGATGGATTTGGATGGTATTAGAGTAGATTGTACGAATTTCAAGGTAATGATAGTTGCGTCAATAGATTGGTGCAAGATCTATGGGATTGCTATATCCCGGGATTGCTATTTCTGGTCTGTTTGGGACGCCTGGCCAATCCCGGGATTAAACTTTCCAATCCCTTTTAATCCCTTGAACCAAACACGTCCCAAGCAATTTTAAAGGGATTAGGGTGGATTGGATGGGATTTAAAGGTAATGATGGTGATGTCAGTGGATTGTCTTAAGATCCATGGGATTGCTATATCCTGAGATCAGGATCCTGTGTCTGTTTGGCATGCAGTTTGAATTTCTATGTTTTTTAATTTTTTTATTTACAATGTCTTTTATGTTACTGGCATAGGCATTCATATATATATTGAGAAATATGATTGAAGTGTTGGACTAGCATGTGCATTTACACCATTTTTTTAAATGTTGGTGACTCATCCACCACATGTGTCATAAAACATGTTAATCCACTGCATTGCATTCATCAGGAATCAAGCTTGAGGGTAAACATTTTTGGCTTTTATTCAAAAACTCAGGTTGTTTTAACTCCTAGTCTGGCCACTTATAAAATTATACCTAAAAATTGTAAATATACATCATATGGTCCACTTCAGTCTCGGAATAATACAATTTTTGGGTAGTTTTTTTCATCATGATGAGCCAATACTATATGAATGGATTGGATGCATAGGAAACAGTGGTAATTCACCATTAAAACTTAATGTGGGTTGAAGAAATTTTGGATAGAGCTGATATTTGTGTGGTTTCTTCATCCTAGGTCTTTGTAAGCATTCCATTGCCCTTGTGTGGTGAAGTCTTTGACTGGTACGATCCATCATTTAGCTTGATATATTAGAATTGCATGCGAGACTTTTCATCTATGCAAGTGGTTTAATATTATACTTATTAATTGCATTATTAATTTTTTGTAAAAATACAATGATGGCAAACTCCTTAATACATTGTATTTGGTAGATAATATCTGTATGGGTCCAATCATCTGATAGCACTTTCTTCATTTTCAACTTTTAAGGAGGATGGTGCATTAGGTTAATTTCCAACTTTAATTTTTGGTAAGGTGCAGGTTGAAAATGGACCCATTGGTTAATCGAGATTTGGCTGTAATGAATAGGGAGTGGATGACACTAAGTTTCCCTGACCCACGTTTTCTTTCTGGAATCAGAAGTTTTTCAAAGTTTGCACAAGAAAACCTTCCTGGTAGAGAATTTGTTCCTTGTCCATGCACCACTTGCAGATGTGCACGTTTTCCGGTTTCTTATGATGATATGGAAATACATCTAATGAAAAATGGATTCGACCCAAGCTATAGGGTTTGGAACATGCATGGGGAACATGTATCACCTAAGTGTACTGTACGTGAATCAAGTTCCCAACAATATCATAGTGTCTCGAACTTAAATGAGGTTCACAACGCGATCGTTCAAGAACTTGGTGGTAATAACCTAGATGAAGTTGTACAGGATGAGCCCAACGTGACCCCTATAGTTGAAGGCGTCTTCGGAGAAAATGAAACTAATGAGTTTGAAGCAAATCTACGAGACCCAATGACTGAGCTATACCCTGGGGCCCAAGATTTCACCGTGCTGACTTTCATTGTACAGCTTTTTAAATTAAAGGTGAATCATGGATGAAGTGAAAAAAGCTTTACAGAGCTCCTTCAACTACTAAAGAAGGTGTTACCTTCCGGTAACAAGGCCCCAAGTAATACCTACCAGGCGAAGAAGATCATTACAAAGTTGGGTCTTGATTATGTGAAAATCCATGCTTGTCCAAATGACTGCATCTTATACTGGAGAGAGAACGATATAAAAACCATTTGTCCAAATTGTAAAACTTCTAGGTACAAGACTGAAATGGGTTCTGAGAAAAAAGGATCTACAATACCTAGGAAGGTGTTAAGGTATTTTCCATTAACACCAAGGCTACAAAGAATGTTCAGTGTGTCATGGTTGGCGAAAGAAATGTCTTGGCACTCAACCAGAAAATTTCAGCATGAAAAGATGGAGCATCCGGCTGATTCTATTGCATGGAAGAATCTTGATGACAAGTATACAGATTTTTCAGCTGAGCCTCGCAATGTTCGATTGGGTTTGGCTACAGATGGGTTTAACCCGTTCGGCACTTTCAGTATGTCGCATAGTTCATGGCCCGTTATGTGTGTGACGTACAACCTTCCACCAAAGCTTTGCATGAAACCTCAGTTTACTATGTTGACTTTGCTCATTGAGGGACCGCGACAACCAGGAAAGGATATTGATGTTTATTTACAGCCATTGATTAATGAATTGCAAAAGTTATGGCGAGAAGGGGTCACGACGTTCGATGCATACCATGAAAATAAATTCAACATGTGTGCTATTCTGCTTTAGACAATTCATGACTTTCCAGCATATGGTAACGTTTCTGGTTGTAGGACAAAGGGTAAGTATGGTTGTCCTGTATGTGGTCCTAACACAGATTCTTTGCGACTCCAATATGGAAAGAAACATGTTTATATGGGCCACAGACGATGGTTGCCAATGTCAGAACAGGCTAGGAAGGACACAAGTGCTGGCACGTTCAACAAGAAGGTGGAGATACGACGTCAACCGATCCGTCTGGATGGGATTGAGGTTGAAAGACAAACCGCGAACTTGAATATGCAGTGGGGGAAGACTAGGAAGAGTAATATAAGGGGTATTGATGGAGGCCGACAAGAGCTAGCGGATGATGTTGAATCACCGTGGTTCTTCAAACGGTCTATATTATTTGATCTGGAGTATTGGAAAGATATTCCCGTGCGTCACAACCTTGATGTCATGCATATTGAGAAAAAGATATGTGAAATCCTTATTGCCTTGATGTTGAACACGCCTGGCAAAACCAAGGATGATGCTAATGCACGCAGGGACCTGAAACAATTGGGAATTAACAATCGTCTATGGCTAAAAAAGAACAATGGCAAGGTGATTCAGAAACAAAGTCCTTTCTGTCTAAGAAAAGAAGAGAAAAAACTTTTCATCCAGACTTTGCATGAGCTGCGTGTTCCGATCGGTTTTAGTGCGAATTGGAGGACCATCGTAAAGGAAGATTGCGTGGATTTAAAGGGAATGAAGTCTCATTCTTACCATGTGTTGATGCAACATCTGCTCCCAGTTCTCATCCATCATGCATTCAGGGATAGAAAGGTCATTCGTCCTATAATTACAAGCTTTTGCACCTTCTTTAATGCCTTGTGCTCGACAACCGTAGACCTTCAAACACTCCTTACTCTCGAGAGAGGCATGACTAGGACGTTATGTCAGCTTGAGACTATATGCCCGCCATCGATATTTGCCATTATGATGCATTTGTCGATCCATTTGGCTTACGAGGCTCGCATATGTGGTCCTGTATACTATCGATGGATGTATCCATTCGAAAGGTACGTTGTGAGCTTAATAAGAATAAATCGGCTTAACATCTACATTTGCATGTATATATAATGTATCATTAACTTTGTCAGGTTCATGAAGACATTCAAGGCCTATGTCCGTAACAAGACACGACCTGAGGGTTGTATTGTAGAGCAGTACATCCAAGAGGAGACAGTTATATTCTGCAATCAATATAAAGGAAAACAGAAAACAAGCTTACTGGAAAAGCTGAAAAAATGGTTTAACAGAGTCATTCCAGGACTACGTAAGTTGGAAGATATCGTTGATGATGACTCTAATGATGACGATGTTGGTCCAGTAGGTACGGGTCAAAGTGTTATCCTAGCGGGTATCAAATACGAACAAGCTCGTAGATGGGTACTGAAGAGTCATCCCAGCTACGACGAGTGGGAATGGTATGTATAATAAGCTCATATATATATGTATATATATATATATATATATATATATATATATATATATATATATATATATATATATTTATCTTCTTTACTTTATGCGATTTTAATATAACAATGTTATCGAATATCGCGCAGGAAGCACAAAGATTTCTTGCAGCGATGCTATAAGAGGATCAACAGGGTGCCTAACGAGGACAAATTCATATCTTGGTTGAAGAAGCAACCAGAGTTCATTGAATCTGACGATAATGAATTTAAAGATATTGTGAGAGGACCTCTAGCTTTTTCTATGCAATACAATAAATATTGTATTAATGGTTTCCTCTTTGTCACTAAGGACTATGAGGAGAATAAAACGAACCAAAACAGTGGGGTTAGGACAGAGGGTATGACAAGCTTTCGATCAAGTGCTAAGGATATCAATACAGTGGATGAAAATCAACCTTACTACGGAGTCCTTCGTAGAATTATCCAATTGGAGTACCGAACAGGGTACAAGCCTGTCCTATTTAAGTGTGATTGGGTGAAAGTGACACATCATGGTGTTTCTTTTGATGCAGAAGCGAATTTGAGATTAGTAAATTTGGCTAGTCTTTACAGTTCAGACAAAGTCGGTGATGAGCCCTTCATTCTTGCAGAGTATGCCATGCAAGTTTTCTACTCCAGAGATCCAAAAAATCCTGACTGGCATGTGGTCTTGGAGGTTCCCCAAAAAAATTTTGTCGAAGAAGAGACGTGCGTTCTATCGAAACGATTAAGGGCTGTAAGTAATGCCGATGTAAGACCTGATCTCACCTCATTAGCAATGGTTGATGAATTGATATTCAATGAATCTGAAGATGTCAGTGTTGTGGTCGAGAAAATAAAGAAAAGAAAACGATCGAAGAGAATCTACTGATTTGTTTGTATTTTCTAAGCATGTAACAGAATGATATTTATTGGAGGAAGTTTAAACAAGGTTTGGATAATATAGTGAATTTTTTGTACTTTATCTGTGATCTAAATTATTTCTTAACTATTAGCTTTTTTTAAAAAAAATATTTTCTTATCTTTTCTTATTAGGGAAGAAATAGGCACATGGATTCACAAGCAGAGGTATTGAGTGCGCAGGTGCTTGGGAGTACAGATTCAAGCAATACCAAAGGTAATAAGATACTTCTCCTTAATTATATATGTAAATTTCCTTTTCCTTATATATTGGCAGTAATCAATGATGTGTATATATAACTGTTATTCTTTTTATGTAATTGTGTCAGCTTCTTCTTCATCTAAAAAAAGAGGCATTACTAGGGGGGTCTCTTTACTTGTGCCACCTGATAGGAAAAAAGTCCTAAAGACGAATGAATTCGGGCAACCGAATGAGGACTGTTCCGATCACAGGGACTTTGCATCGCATGTCGGTGTCCTCACCCGTTCTCATATCCCGATCATATACCCGGACTTTCGCCAAGTGCCTCATGAACAAATTCATATGGTCACAGAAAGATTGTCACAGTTTTATGAGTTTGAGGGTCAAAGTTGGGCTGCAAGTCTTGATTACGTTACAAAACGCATCAATGAAGCGTGGAGGAATTACAAGAGAAGATTGACTGCAAAATATATTACAAACAAGGATCCTATTGCTGTAAGAGATGGTCCTGCCCCCCAGGTATCCCTATGGAGGATTGGAAAGCCTTTGTGGATCAACGTACCACCGAGGAATTCAAGAGGGTAAGCGCAAGGAATAAAGTTAATCGGGCCAAGCTAAAAGGACCTGCGTGTCTTGGGAGGCACAGCATGGCTGTTACTCGCCATAAGATGGTATGTATTTAAAAATAGATATTATAGTTTAAAATTGAATTTAAATTTGAATTATCATTCATCTAAATCTATTAATTATGTGTATTTCAATGATATATAATGTGCTAAAGGCGATGGAGAAGAATCTTACCTCTGATGTCGAGATAGGTAGATGTGAAGTCTTCTTAAGAGCCCATACAAGAAAGGACAAAGTTGTCCAATATCCTGAACTTGCTGTAAGTGTATCCCTTGTACCACTAACTAGTACCCTTGTGAAAAGCCTAAGTATAACTTTGAATTATATTGCATTCATTTGTATTTTTTCACAGGAAAAACTAGATGAGCTCTATAGTAGCAATCCTGCTTCTAGGATGACCGGCATGGATGATGCCCTTACAGAGGTAGTAATAAAATTTAAAAATTAGTAGCGTTTTATGGTAATTATGAATATCCTAATAACTTAATTTACAATGTTTTACAGTTGGTTGGGTCTGACAATAGAGGGCGAATGCGGGGTCTAGGTTGCTTAATAAGCAAGGTCGGACTGAAGAAGTCAGCCCCTACTCGTTCAAAGGTAGAGAATGTGACAAAAGAAAAAGAGAGCGTAACTCAAGAGTTATCTCAGGTGAAGAAAAAATTGGATGGTATGACCCAAGATATAGTTGAGATGAAGAAAACATTGGTTGATATGCAGAAAGATAGACAGTATACTCAAAATCTCTCATCACCAACAGTCGCTAAATCTACTCAGGCGTCGTCGGTATGCAAGTATAAATTTTTTACTATAATGAGCTTACAATTATATTATAAACGCTAACAATACCAATGCCATTTTATGTGTAAATGTAGCCGGATATTATATATATCGGTAAGAGATGCGACTTGCTTGGTTTTGGAAAACGTGGTGTAGTTGCTCGTGGTGAAGTACACGAAGTTAATCCAAATGCAAGTGTCCATTGCGAGCCGTTGGAGGATGGAGCTTTTGTTGTTGTCCTGACTGAGGTTATACAACCTCACGCTCCTTTGTGGAAAGAAGATGGGTTCGCATCTACACTTGGAGAGGCTGGTCCAGGATCATTTGTGCAATGGGGGAAAGAGGCTTTGAGAATTCAATAATTTGAACAAATTTGGTACTGTATAATTGAACATGTATTGTGTGCATTTTGAACTCAATTTAAACTTGTTGTGTGCATTTTGAACTAATTTTGAACTTGTTGTGTGCATTTTGAACTAATTTGGCACTTGTTTTTTTATTTCTTTTAATATTGAATGAATTTTGTACTCTATATTTGAACGTATTTATAGTCTTAGGCTCCATTTGGTCATCACATTAGTATTTATAAAAACATTTTTTTTTGAAAACCAAATGGAGCCTAAGCTCTTTTTTAACTCCGCCAATGCAACTCCTTGCATTGCCGGTCCCAAGCCCGGGTAAAGGAGGAGGGAGAAAGGCTTTAGAATGAATCGTCAACTATGGAGGAGATCTTGAAAATGCAGTGAGTATCTCTGGTTTTATAGTTTTACTTGTACATTCCTATATTGATTACTCAAGCATGACGGTTATGCGCATTCTTTCAGGTGGATGTTGCATGTGGGAGGGTTGGAGCTGCATATTTCAGATTCAAGCATCTGGTACGTCTCTTGTCAAGAATGCACATGTGTAGTTCATTAAACAGTACATTATGTGATATCATGTGCATGATATCTATGTTGTAATTTCCCTCATGTATTTTGCTTAAAATCCATGTTTATGTATGATTCTCATGCATTGACATGGATTTGAGCTAAAAAAGATCGAAATAGAAAATTTGAGAAAACAGGGGAGATTTTCTTTTATAAAGTAAGTATTTGGGACCAAGTGGTTACGTATTTGCTCCATTAAATTTGCTCGAAATTAATGGAGCAGACCCGGATGTGCGTCGGAGCTATCCGGATGAGCGGGGGTCCCTGGAAGGTGGGAACCGCTGTTATGACCATGATGAAGCTGTCCATTTCCTATGGACAGCGTTGGAGGGGCCTGTCCATTTGGATAGGCCGTGTTTATGTATTTGATCGAAATTAATGGAGCAGTCCCGGATGTGCGTCGGAGCTATTCGGAAGAGCGGGGTTCCCTGGAAAGAGGGAACCGCTATTATGACCATGATGAAGCTGTCCATTTTTTATGGACAGCATTAGAGGGCCTGGCATTTATGTCGGATGGCCGTATTTATATCTGTATTTGCTTTGCAGGGACCATACCCTTAACCTAAACCAAAACCTAAACTTGAACCTACACCTAATCCTAATCGTAACTCCCTAACCTAAACCTATCTTTAAACTTGAAAACCCAAACATAAACCCGACCCCGAACCCAAACCTGGTTTCCTAAACCTAAACCAAAACCTATAACCAAAACCCAAACCGACACCTAAACCTAAACCTAAACCTAAACCCTAACCTAAACCTATAACCAAAACCTATAACCAAAACCCAAACCGACACCTAAACCTAAACCTAAACCTAAACCCTAACCTAAACCTATAACCAAAACCCAAACCGACACCTAAACCTAAACCTAAACCTAAACCTATAACCTAACCTCAACCTAGACCTAAACTTAAACCTATAGCCTAAACTCAAATCCCTAAACCTTAACCTAGACCTAGACCTAAACCTAAACCTAAACCTATAGCCTAAACTCAATTCCCTAAACCTTAACCTAGACCTAGAACTAAACCTAAACCTAAACCTATAGCCTAAACTCAATTCCCTAAACCTCAACCTAGACTTAATCCTAAACCTAAACCTATAACCTAAACTCAATTCCCTAAACCTCAACCTAGACCTAATCCTAAACCTAAACCTAAACTCAAATCCCTAAACCTTAACCTAGACCTAGACTTAAACCTAAACCTATAGCCTAAACTCAATTCCCTAAACCTTAACCTAGACCTAGACCTAAACCTAAACCTAAACCTATAGCCTAAACTCAAAACCCTAAACCTTAACCTACACCTAGACCTAAACCTAAACCAATAGCCTAAACTCAATTCCCTAAACCTCAACCTAAACCTATAGCCTAAACTCAATTCCCTAAACCTTAACCTAGACCTAGACTTAAACCTAAACCTATAGCCTAAACTCAATTCCCTAAACCTTAACCTAGACCTAGACCTAAACCTAAACCTATAGCCTAAACTCAAATCCCTAAACCTTAACCTACACCTAGACCTAAACCTAAACCTATAGCCTAAACTCAATTCCCTAAACCTCAACCTAAACCTATAGCCTAAACTCAATTCCCTAAACCTCAACCTAAACCTATAGCCTAAACTCAATTCCCTAAACCTCAACCTAGACCTAATCCTAAACCTAAACCTATAACCTAAACTTAATTCCCTAAACCTCAACCTAAACCTAATCCTAAACCTAAACCTAAACTCAAATCCCAAAACCTTAACCTAGACCTAGACCTAAACCTAAACCTATAGCCTAAACTCAATTCCCTATACCTCAACCTAAACCTATAGCCTAAACTCAATTCCCTAAACCTCAACCTAGACCTAATCCTAAACCCAAACCTATAACCTAAACTCAATTCCCTAAACCTCAACCTAGACCTAATCCTAAACCTAAACCTAAACTTAAATCCCTAAACCTTAACCTAGACCTAGACCTAAACCTAAACCTATAGCCTAAACTCAATTCCCTAAACCTCAACCTAAACCTATAGCCTAAACTCAATTCCCTAAACCTCAACCTAGACCTAATCCTAAACCTAAACCTATAACCTAAACTCAATTCCCTAAACCTCAACCTAGACCTAATCCTAAACCTAAACCTAAACTCAAATCCCTAAACCTTAACCTAGACCTAGACCTAAACCTAAACCTATAGCCTAAACTCAATTCCCTAAACCTCAACCTAAACCTATAGCCTAAACTCAATTCCCTAAACCTCAACCTAGACCTAATCCTAAACCTAAACCTATAACCTAAACTCAATTCCCTAAACCTCAACCTAGACCTAATCCTAAACTTAAACCTAAACTCAAATCCCTAAACCTTAACCTAGACCTAGACTTAAACCTAAACCTATAGCCTAAACTCAATTCCCTAAACCTTAACCTACACCTAGACCTAAACCTAAACCTATAGCCTAAACTCAATTCCCTAAACCTCAACCTAAACCTATAGCCTAAACTCAATTCCCTAAACCTCAACCTAGACCTAATCCTAAACCTAAACCTATAACCTAAACTCAATTCCATAAACCTTAACCTAGACCTAGACCTAAACCTAAACCTATAGCCTAAACTCAATTCCCTAAACCTTAACCTAGATCTAGACCTAAACCTAAACCTATAGCCTAAACTCAATTCTCTAAACCTCAACCTAGACCTGATCCTAAACCTAAACCTAAACTCAAATCCCTAAACCTTAACCTAGACCTAGACCTAAACCTAAACCTAAACCTATAGCCTAAACTCAATTCCCTAAACCTTAACCTAGACCTAGACCTAAACCTAAACCTATAGCCTAAACTCAAATCCCTAAACCTTAACCTACACCTAGACCTAAACCTAAACCTATAGCCTAAACTCAATTCCCTAAACCTCAACCTAGACCTAATCCTAAACCTATAACCTAAACTCAATTCCATAAACCTTAACCTAGACCTAGATCTAAACCTAAACCTATAGCCCAAACTCAATTCCCTAAACCTTAACCTAGACCTAGACCTAAACCTAAACCTATAGCCTAAACTCAATTTCCTAAACCTCAACCTAGACCTGATCCTAAACCTAAACCTAAACTCAAATCCCTAAACCTTAACCTAGACCTAGACCTAAACCTAAACCTAAACCTATAGCCTAAACTCAATTCCCTAAACCTTAACCTAGACCTAGACCTAAACCTAAACCTATAGCCTAAACTCAATTCCCTAAACCTCAACCTAGACCTGATCCTAAACCTAAACCTAAACTCAAATCCCTAAACCTTAACTTATAACCTAACCTCAACCTACACCTAAACTTAAACCTATAGCCTAAACTCAAATTCCTAAACCTCAACCTATAACCTAACCTAAACATATAACCAAAACCCAAACCGACACCTAAACCTAAACCTAAACCTAAACCTACAGCCTAAACTCAATTCCCTAAACCTCAACCTAAACCTAAACCTAAACCTATAGCCTAAACTCAATTCCCTAAACCTTAACTTAGACCTAGACTTAAACCTAAACCTATAGCCTAAACTCAAATCCCTAAACCTCAACCTAGTCCTAATCCTAAACCTATAACCAAAACCCAAACCGACACCTAAACCTAAACCTAAACCTAAACCTATAACCTAACCTCAACCTAGACCTAAACTTAAACCTATAGCCTAAACTCAAATCGCTAAACCTTAACCTAGACCTAGACCTAAACCTAAACCTATAGCCTAAACTCAATTCCCTAAACCTCAACCTAAACCTAAACCTAAACCTAAAACCTAAACTCAATTCCCTAAACCTCAACCTAGACCTAATCCTAAACCTATAACCAAAACCCAAACCGACACCTAAACCTAAACCTAAACCTAAACCTATAACCTAACCTCAACCTAGACCTAAACTTAAACCTATAGCCTAAACTCAAATCGCTAAACCTTAACCTAGACCTAGACCTAAACCTCAACCTATAGCCTAAACTCAATTCCCTAAACCTCAACCTAAACCTAAACCTAAAACCTAAACTCAATTCCCTAAACCTCAACCTAGACCTAATCCTAAACCTATAACCAAAACCCAAACCGACACCTAAACCTAAACCTAAACCTAAACCTATAACCTAACCTCAACCTAGACCTAAACTTAAACCTATAGCCTAAACTCAAATTGCTAAACCTTAACCTAGACCTAGACCTGAACCTAAACCTATAGCCTAAACTCAATTCCCTAAACCTCAACCTAAACCTAAACCTAAACCTAAAACCTAAACTCAATTCCCTAAACCTCAACCTAGACCTAATCCTAAACCTATAACCAAAACCCAAACCTACACCTAAACCTAAACCAAAACCTAAACCTATAACCTAACCTCAACCTAGACCTAAACTTAAACCTATAGCCTAAACTCCAATCCCTAAACCTTAACCTAGACCTAGACCTAAACATAAACCTATAGCCTAAACTCAATTCCCTAAACCTCAACCTAAACCTAAACTGAAACCTATAGCCTAAACTCAATTCCCTAAACCTCAACCTAGACCTAATCCTAAACCTATAACCAAAACCCAAACCGACACCTAAACCTAAACCTAAACCTATAACCTAACCTCAACCTAGACCTAAACTTAAACCTATAGCCTAAACTCAAATCCCTAAACCTTAACCTAGACCTAGACCTAAACCTAAACCTATAGCCTAAACTCAATTCCCTAAACCTCAACCTAAACCTAAACTTAAACCTATAGCCTAAACTCAATTCCCTAAACCTCAACCTAAACCTAAACCTAAACCTAAAACCTAAACTCAATTCCCTAAACCTCAACCTAGACCTAATCCTAAACCTATAACCAAAACCCAAACCGACACCTAAACCTAAACCTATAACCTAACCTCAACCTAGACCTAAACTTAAACCTATAGCCTAAACTCAAATCCCTAAACCTTAACCTAGACCTAGACCTAAACCTAAACCTATAGCCTAAACTCAATTCCCTAAACCTCAACCTAAACCTAAACTTAAACCTATAGCCTAAACTCAATTCCCTAAACCTCAACCAAGACCTAATCCTAAACCTATAACCAAAACCCAAACCAACACCTAAACCTAAACCTAAACCTATAACCTAACCTCAACCTAGACCTAAACTTAAACCTATAGCCTAAACTCAAATCCCTAAACCTTAACCTAGACCTAGACCTAAACCTGAACCTATAGCCTAAACTCAATTCCCTAAACCTCAACCTAAACCTAAACTTAAACCTATAGCCTAAACTCAATTCCCTAAACCTCAACCTAAACCTAAACCTAAACCTATAGCCTAAACTCAAATCCCTAAACCTTAACCTAGACCTAGACTTAAACCTAAACCTATAGCCTAAACTCAATTCCCTAAACCTCAACCTAAACCTTAACCTAAACCTAAACCTATAACCTAAACTCAATTCCCTAATCCTCAACCTAGACCTAATCTTAAACCTAAACCTAAACTCAAATCCCTAAACCTTAACCTAGACCTAGACCTAAACCTAAACCTATAGCCTAAACTCAATTCCCTAAACCTCAACCTAAACCTAAACCTAAACCTATAACCTAAACTCAATTCCCTAAACCTCAACCTAGACCTAATCCTAAACCTAAACCTAAACCTAAACTCAAATCCCTAAACCTTAACCTATAACCTAACCTAAATCTTTAACCAAAACCCAAACCGACACCTAAACCTAAACCTAAACCTAAACCTATAACCTACACCTAAACTTAAACCTATAGCCTAAACTCAAATCCCTAAACCTTAACCGCTGACCTAGACCTAAACCTAAACCTATAGCCTAAACTCAATTCCCTAAACCTCAACCTAGACCTAATCCTAAACCTATAACCAAAACCCAAACCGACACCTAAACCTAAACCTAAACCTAAACCTAAACCTATAACCTAACCTCAACCTAGACCTAAACTTAAACCTATAGCCTAAACTCAATTCGCTAAACCTTAACCTAGACATAGACCTAAACCTAAACCTATAGCCTAAACTCAATTCCCTAAACCTCAACCTAAACCTAAACCTAAACCTATAACTTAAACTCAATTCCCTAAACCTCAACCTAGACCTAATCCTAAACCTAAACCTAAACTCAATTCCCTAAACCTTAACCTAGACCTAGACCTAAACCTAAACCTATAGCCTAAACTCAATTCCCTAAACCTCAACCTAAACCTAAACCTAAACCTATAGCCTAAACTCAATTCCCTAAACCTTAACCTAGACCTAGACTTAAACCTAAACCTATAGCCTAAACTCAATTCCCTAAACCTCAACCTAGACCTAATCTTAAACCTAAACCTAAACTCAAATCCCTAAACCTAAACCTATAACCAAAACCCAAACCGACACCTAAACCTAAACCTAAACCTAAACCTAAACCTATAACCTAACCTCAACCTACACCTAAACTTAAACCTATAGCCTAAACTCAAATCCCTAAACCTTAACCGCTAACCTACACCTAAACCTAAACCTATAGCCTAAACTCAATTCCCTAAACCTCAACCTAGACCTAATCCTAAACCTATAGCCTAAACTCAATTCCCTAAACCTCAACCTAGACCTAATCCTAAACCTATAACCAAAACCCAAACCGACACCTAAACCTAAACCTAAACCTAAACCTATAACTTAACCTCAACCTAGACCTAAACTTAAACCGACACCTAAACCTAAACCTAAACCTAAACCTATAACCTAACCTCAACCTAGACCTAAACCTAAACCTAAACCTATAACCTAAACCAAAACCATAACCTATAACCTAAACTCGAACCCATTCTCAAATTCAAAAACCTATAACCTAAACCCAAACCTATAACCAAAATCAAAATCAAAACCAAAACCAAAACCTATAACCTAAACCCGAACCCATTCTCAAATCCCAAAACCTATAACCTAAACCAAAACCGTAACCTAATCATATAACCTAAACTCAAATCCCTAAACCTTAACCTATAACCTAACCTAAACCTATACTTATAATCTAAAACTATTCCCAAATCCCAAAACCTATTACCTAAACCTAACCTCTCCCTAAACCTATAACCTAAACTCAATTCCCTAAACCTAAACCTACACCTAATCCTAATCTCAACTCCCTAACCTAAACCTAAGCCTAAACTTGAAAACCCAAACTTAAACCCAATCCCGAACCTGAACCCGATTTCCTAAACCTAAACCATAACCCATTCTCAAATCCAAAAACCTATAACATAAACCTAAACCAAAACCAAAACTTATAACCTAAACCCGAACCCATTCTCAAATTCCAAAACCTATAACCTAAACCCGAACCCATTCTCAAATCCTAAAACCCAAACATAAACCTAAACCTAAACATAAAACCTAAACCTAAACCTATAACCTAAACTCAAATCCCTAAACCTAAACCTAAACCTAAACCTAAACCTAATCCTATAACCTAAACTGAAATCCCTAAACCTTAACCTATAACCTAACATAAACCTATACTTATAACCTAAAACTATTCCCAAATCCCAAAACCTATTACCTAAACCTATAACCTAAACTCAATTCCGTAAACCTCAACCTAGACCTAAACCTAAACCTAAACCTAAACCTAAACCTATAGCCTAAACTCAAATCCCTAAACCTTAACCTATAACCTAACCTAAACCTATACTTATAACCTAAAACTATTCTCAAATCTAAAAACCTATTACCTAAACCTAACCTTTCCCTAAACCATAACCCATTCTCAATTCCCTAAAGCTATAACCTATAACCTAAACCTAAACCTAAACATAAACCTAACCTAAACTTATAACCTTTCCTAAAACCTTTAACTTAAACCTAAACTTAAAACCTAAATGTATTCTCAAATTCTTAAACCCAAACCTACACCTAATCCTAATCTCAACTCCCTAACTTAAACCTAAACTTGAAAACCCAAACCTAAACCCGATCCCGAACCTGAACCCGATTTCCTAAACCTAAACCTTAACCTGTAATCAAGTTCCCAAAAGCTATAGCCTATAACCTAAACCTTAACCTAAACCTAAACCAAAATCTATAACCTAAACCTTAACCTATAACCTAAACTTAATTATAACCTATAACCTAACCTTAACCTAAACCTATAACATAAACCTAAACCAAACCTAAACCTATAATCATATGGTGAGACCATTTCTTTTGTGTCAATTTCATTCCTCTTTGAGTTTTTTTTTTTTTTTAATTCATTAAGAAAAAAAAAGTGGTTATACGTGATGCACTTCTTTTACTGTCTTTCTTTTCTCTAATGGGCATTCTAATTTATGAATGACATGACTGTTTGTAGGATGATGGAATATATGAAGCTGCTGAAATTCGGTGAAGTCGAGCACATTTCTCAAATGAAGCCAAAGATTTGTATTTTCAGCATTATTGTATTTGTAACTGTAACTGATTGTAATTGTAATTAATTGAATGAAGGATTGTAATTTTAATTGAATGAATGAATGATTGTACAGGTGGTATTTGAATGAACAGGTGATGAATGAATGAATGATTGTACAGGTGGTATTTGAATGAACAGGTGATTTAATTTTTCAATGTACAAAATAGCTACGGATATTGACCGTAGCCACTAGTCAAACAGGTGTAGCCTTTTTAATTTTGGCATATTGCTCGGACTTTCAGCTACAAATAATATACGTAGCTATTTGAAGTTTTTGCTACAGATATAATTGCTATGGATTATATCTGTAGCTATTTACAATATAGCTACGGATTAAATCCGTAGCCAATAATCAGATAGGTATAGCCTTTTAAATTTTGCCCTATTGCTACGGACTTTCAGCTACAAATAATATCTATAGCTGTTTATTTTTTTTGCTACAGGGGAAAAGGCTACGGATTAAACCCGTAGCCATAGACCTAAGGCTACGGATTAAATCCGTAGCCATAGGTTCCAGACCTATCGTTATGGCACCTACGACGACGGTCGTGTTACGGACTAGCTACGGACTTAATCCGTAGCCTTAGGTCTATGGCTACGGATTTAATCCGTAGCCTTTACCCGTTTTTTTGGTAGTGATGCATTTGCACAGTTGGCTCTGATACCAACTGTAAGGACTTATCAGATATGCAGAATAGGCCCACTGATCACATTGTGCACAGGACATGTGGATTAAGGGTTCATATGGCTTACCTAACTGAGACGCCATATATACCAGAAACCTCTGCTGTAGTCTTCCTTTCCTTCACCCCCTTATTCAGAACGGTAGATGGGAATTCGGCTTCCGTAGTGGTGTAGGATCAGGGACCCAACTCTTTCTTATATAGAAGTTGTGGGGATGAGAGTTTGAAACCCATCACAACTCCCTCCCAGGGCTCCACATTGTTGTATCCTACTTCAACTCAAGTAGCCCTGCATAAGGCTATAGCACTTCACCCCTAATACGCACTGCTGCGCAGATAAGCTATGCAGCGGATCACTTGAAGTGGGGCCCATTGGTTTACTCAATCACATAGTCCAACTGAAGGATAATCTAGACCGTTGATCAGTAAGGCCCACCACATAGAGTTCTTACACTACCATGATAACCCGTTCTTGTATTTTAAGTACAAACTCAGCTTGAAAGCTTGCACTCAGAACATGGCTCGAGTTGCTTATCGAAGTGAGGTGAGTTGGCCATTCAAGCCCGTGGACTGAGCCGAGCCAAACTCAAGCTAGGGTAGCCTGCTGGCCGAACCAACTCGAGCTGGGCTAAGCTAAACTAGGTGTCCAGCTTTCGGTGCACGGAAGGTGTGTTAAATTTTATTATTATTATTATTATTTATTATATAAAGCTTAAAGAATAGTTTGCTGGTGTTTACAGGTCGTTTTCTCTTATTTGGACTGAGCTGTTTACAGGTCTCAAAACGAGGCATATCGAAATTCTAAGTGGACACAGCAGAGATTGAATTTCCTCCATTAAAAATTTATGAGGCCACAAAAGTTTTGGATCAAGCTACTATTTTCTGTTTTTCCTTCATTCCGGTTTGTGCCACTCAATCAACATATCCGATGGGAAGTAAATATTGCGGTGGGCCTTAGGAAGTAATTTAAAAAAAAAAAAAAATTTATGCCGGATGTTCAATCACCACTGTTTTCTGGTGGCGTGATCCACCTGAGATTTGGATTTGCCTTATTTTTTGGCCCATGCTGAGTTTGCAACAACGGACGGACGATGTGGTTATACAAGACATCCATGGGGGTGGACCCACGGTCAGGGCCTCACCTAATCGGTGCTCCTCACCCACCAGCTGTTACCCGGGACTCAAACCTAATCCGCACCAGTATAGGAGGAGGGTACAGGGAGACCGGGACACACCAATGTCTCTCCACCATACACGTGGCAGTAAAAATGTGAATCAGACTGCTGTTTTGTGGGCCCTACCTGCCCACAAGGATGTCCTTCGAAAGATCCTGGAAATCACTTTGAATGTGGACCGTTAACCATTTATTTATTTATTTTCTACCAAAGGAGTTTAGGACCGCTGATTGGATATTTCTGGGTCACTCCATGGTGTGATTTTTAGGGCGTGTTTGGGCAGTGGGATTAGAAGGGATTAGGTTGGATGGGATTCAACTGGTCTGCCAATTCCACTCCATGTTTGGGGAAGAATGGAAAAGCTTGGTATTAGATTCGATGGAATTGCATCGGTCCCTTTTCAATTTCACTCAATGTTAGCAAGTTGTGTAGGTCCTACCATGATGTGTGGGCTATATCCACACCGTCCGCCCATTTTTCGAGATTATTTTAAAGCATCAGCCAAAAAATCAGGTAAATCTAAAGCTCAAGTGGACTCCACCATGGAAAGCAACGGGGATTGAATACTTACTGTTGAAAACTTCTTTGGAGCCACATAAGTTTTGGATCTACGTCATTTTTAGGCCCATGCCATAAAATGAGGTTACAAAACAAATAAACGGTTTAGATATAACACGTATGTTATTCTCGGTATATTCTAGTAATTTCAAATATTGGTGGGTATATCCACTCAATATACCACCGTATGACCAACTAATTATGCTTTTTGAATTCCATCCCTCCAAATCCCTTTTAATCCCACCGCCCAAACACATTGAGGACAGGGGACCACTGACACATCCCTGTTGAACAGTCTCTATCGTACCATTTCTTGATTGTACATGCTAGTGAAGAAGATTGTTTTGCGTCCGTCACGTCCACGTGTCATCTTCCAACTGATCGCATTCAAATGGATGGTTCGAAACGACGGCCTGTGGTCCACAGTCAACACGAGCCAGTTAGGATCATCTGTTTGGTGTGATTTTTATTTTATTTTTGGATTGAGGCCCATCCATGGTAGTTCCCAAGAGATGAACATTCCCGATCATCTGACCAGAGATTTGAGTGGGGCCCATCTATCAATTATTGTCCGGGGAATTCCGTAACTCGATCAACGGTTGATGTTTCTCTACATCTTTAGATCGAGGCCAGAATCTCGACTGTCTGATCGGTGGCTTGGAAATTGAACGGTTAAAAATAAAACTCCGTCATTGGTCCACATTAAAACTACTGAAAACAAATGACGAATGGTTAAGTTCATCGGAATCAGCTACAAGAAACTTCCGAGATACGGCCCATTCATGTGGGGCCCACAATACGAACCATCCCAATCATTATCCCCGATGCTATTGCTGGACAGAGTATATAGTCATATCTTTCATTAAAATTTCATAGATGGATTTAGCAAAAGAATTGTCTCATATCCAGCACGTTAAATCAAAGTTACCGTCCACCATTGGATAACTTCGAACCTGTCATGTGTCTGTACAATCCTACCGGTCCAATGTATTGAACCACTATAAGAATCAAACTATAAGAAATTCATTTCCTTAACTTATTAGGTAGACCAAATATACATTTTCTTATTTATCAGCGGCTATAAAAAATTTTCTATAATGTGGACCACCAGATTAATAGATTGGACTGATTTTTCGTAAGGCAATCCTCATGATGAGCTCAAACTATTGGAGTAGTTGGATTTTGTGGAAACATGATAAATTGGAGGTTACTTGCTTGGTGAACCGTAATATATTGTCCAACCGGTTGGACTGGAAACTTTCGAATTTAATATCATATCTAATGGTCTTATCCAAAATGCTCCACAAGCAGGAATTTGTGTCGACCAACCTACCAACGGCGCGTTGTAACGTATTTTATTATTTTCCCCTTCCTTGTTAGGCCATTTTGGACTCGTGCAAGGTTTGATATTTATTAGAACATCGGGCCGTGTATGCTGTAGGCCACATCATGCAGCTCAGCTGATGTGAAAATCACGCGAATCAACTCATTCGATGGCCCACAGTAATACATTGAGTCATTCCATCGGCTATCCATAGATTCTTACTTTGCGGCTGACCTAGTTGCTGATCAACCAGATTTTCATTTCATGTGATCATCATGACATGCCTCACCTTTTGCATGGATCAGATATTCTATATGTGACATGTTGGCCGAAAGAAGAGGCTGTAGGCAGAAAAGATGGGGCTGTGTGGATACAGCCGTTGAATATCAAGCACATCTTAAATTATGGAACAATAATAGTCTCACATGTACATGTTGTCCATTTCTATATTCGGATTAGATAATTTATGTTTGCTGTTTCAAGGTTAGGTAGCGTTATAGTTTTGTCACTAACCCAATGCTCTCTTTCTCTCTCTCTCATCCAAACTATTGGTCTTATGGGCCGCACCAGGATGTATTCTAACCACTCAATGGGACTTCTTCTTTTTTTTTTTTCCCTCGTCGAACGTGGAAGGTTGGTGTATATCTTCTCCACCATCTATTTACTGAACAGTGATCAAAAGGTTAAGATTGTCCACTTGAGAAAATTTTGGCTCTCTTTGATACTCCGGCGGAGTGTGATGGTTGATATGCAGGCACTCAGAAATTACGTACGGGTCGTATTACTCAGAAATTAAACCGTCGGCATCACAGGACCCGCTGTATGTAGACCACAAATCAGATTGGTTGGACGACGTTTGTTCATCCCTGTGCTCGCCATTTCTTGCCCGTACCAATTAAAGTGGGTCAGGTGTGATAAGTACGGATTCTTGCCGTGTATTTGAAGATATGCGAACGCATAGGAAAAGATTTTACGGTAGTGGAACTAGATGGCAGATAATCCCATGTCATTGCTTAAATGGCCGATGGAAGCGTGGTAGCATAGCAGCAATTACGGGACAGCAAAAGAAGCAAAAATTAACTACGGAATGTTACAACTACCTAAAAAAGTAACGTTGTTGAAAAGTTGTTGAAAGGTTATAATAACTGCGAAATGCGAAAAGCATTCATACGTTTGACGCTACAAGTGGGAAAAGAATTTAGTAACGGAGAGGTTTTATGCCAACCTAATCAAACTCACACGGTATCTTTCAATTACTGAGTCAATTACATTCCTTAATATTATTTTTAAATTTTTTTACCAAGTAAATTATTTTTCTTAGTATAGGCTTTTACTTTTCACCAGCTACTTACATTCCATAGTGTAATAGCATTAATTGAGTAGCTGTTAATCTTAGCTATTATTTAGATCTATGCTCATATGTTGGATTCTGCTCCTTATTCGGAAAGATGCTTCACAACCATTCTCCGTGATCTACGGTAAGAATCCATTTCTCGTTTATCTTTTATATGTATTAAAAAGTCCTTTTCTACAAAAGGCAAATGTGTAACCCATCTTCAGATGATGAACCTTACTCTCGGAATATCACCTAATCATATTTTACACTCTAAGTGAGTGGTTGAATAGGCAGTCAATCCTATCCAATCTCGGTCATATACTGCGTATCTTCCTATTTCGGCACTTGGAGTCGTAGTTGTTTGGTTTGAATTGAGCCGCAAATTTAATTCTGGCACACCCACATTCAAATTGTTAAAAACAACGAGCAATTTTATTTTTTTTGGCATACCTGATGGGACTCTGTCTCTAATTTACTGGCGTAACTTTGTCAATCATAATTATGAATAGAAGAAGCAATCAAATCGTTGGGGTCAAACCTTCCACACCAAGGATGTGCCGGTTCAGGTGACCCCTGAAACATTGAATTTGGATAATAGCCCAACATTTAGTACTGGGAACCAAGAGGGAGCGTTAACCTCTTAGACCATTTCTCCGGAAGAGATAGCAGTCATACTCTGGTATGTACAACTGAGTATCCAGCATGTTCAAGAATATATAAGGGCCCAAGTCAAGCAATTCCCTATTCAAACTGAGAAGACCAATGGATACATAGCCAGCTAGACTGAGGCCATGCATCAAATAATGACGATGATGACCAAACGAACGCCAATGAAAATGCAGTATAATGTTGAGGGAAGTTCATTTCGCAATGCGTCTCAGCCACTATCTATGCCTCTTCCTCAAAGGAATCCGCCACCAATTCCAATTCAAAAGATATGAAATGCTCCGCCTTCTCCTGAATTTAGACAACCAGAGTGGGAGACTTGAAATTTTGTTCCTAAAATTCAGAATCAGGGTTTATTAGGAGGATATAACCCCTAACAATTCCCTAGGAATCCGTTATTCCAAGAGGGTCCAAACTGATTCGGTCCAAATCCATCACTGGTGATTGAACCTCAGCAAGTGGATCATAACCAAATTACGCAAATGGTTCAGGATTTTGCAGCCCAAGTACTAGGCTCCAATACTATTTCAGTTACCATAAACCTTATCCTCAGTGGATTGATTGGCAACATCCCTTGCCAAGAAATTATCAGCTAAATTTTGCTTTATTTTCAGGTTAACCCAGTCAGTTGACCATTGAGCACGTTGGCCGATTCACTATGTAGTGTAGGGACTTAGCGAATAATGACTATAACAAACTACAATTATTCAGTCATTCATTAACAACCACGGCCGTCACATGGTATTCTAATCTATTGCCAAATTCGATTCATACTTAGCAAAAAATGGAAGAGAAAAAAATTCATGCTAAGCCTTATAGGAAAATAACTATGACTGATCTTGCTCGTTTCCGATAGCTACTAGGAGAAACCTGTAAGAGCTATATTACCCGATTAAAAAGGAAAAAAAATCCGATATAAGGTTGTTATGACCAAAGCTGAATTTGTGCAGCTTGCATAAGATGGGCTTGAGTACAAAATTCACAAGAAGTTCATTGGGACAGTATTCATGGACTTATACAACTTGATTAGGAAGATCTTCAGGTACGAAGAACTCTTGAAAGAAGGTGTTAGGCAAAAGAAGTCGTCAATTGGGATATATTATAATGACACAAATTACGAGGTCGTGATTGTCGAAGTGGTAGTTAAGAAGCCACTCATATGTTCGACACTAGTCAAGGCGGAGTCAACCACATCGACTGCATAAAAGGCTCAAAAAGTTTATACTTTTGATATCACACAGGTCTATGAGATTTTAGAAATTCTGTTGGCTGGAAAGTTTATCAAGATTCCCATATATCATAAGATACCTTCGGCTGACAAATTGCAACAAATGGAATACTGTAAATGGCACATAACTTGTTCCCATTCAACTAACAAATGTGTTGTATTCAGGAACATGATCCAGAATAATATCGACCCTAGGCTGCTGAAATTTCCTCAGAAGGGTGAGGAGGTGATATTGATCGATACAATCCGTTCCCGCCCAATTTCGAAGTCAATGTGGTGACAAAAAATTTGAGGAGGGCTAATTAATCGTGACCAAGGGCTGATCTTGGCCCAACCAGCCATGAAAGCACACCGCAGCAACTGAGGTGAGGGTGACGTCGACCTTCCCACTTGGTCACCACTCGGCCGAACACAATCCAGTAAGACAGTCGAGGCTCACAACTATATAACTAATGTACCTGAAGGATCGTTCCCAGATGGAGATATCCTCCTCAACCAAGGTTACAAGGCTGATACATGGCTCCCAAGACTGAAAGTAGCAGTCAACATCGACCGCAGGAGGCACCTTCACCCTTTGGTCGTTACTGTCAGAGTGGGATGTCAAATCAAAGAATGGTCAAACCTCCACCAACTCTGAAGGGAGTCTGGAAGTAGGTCATGCACCCTAAATTTCTGGAAGTGCTAGAAGCATTGACTCAAACTCAAACACGTCGTTGGCAAAGGCGTAGAGTGGTTGTGAGGAGGGAATCAGCAAGAATCGAAGACATTCCCTGACCGATATATAGCAATACAACTGCGATCATTTTGGAGAATTCCTTTACCTAAAGAATAGGTGGTCGTTAATACGGTTAAAGCGGTTCTACCTCTTGTGTTGTGTGAACAGGATACCAATATTTTAAACCAACCCAGTGAATTGATATGAACGAAAGAAAAGGACGATTATGATAATCTATTCAATTTTCTCAGTGATGAAAGTTTCCCAAGGGACAAGTAGTTGGTGAACGAACTAGTAACAACCGCCGAAGCATTTCAAGTGGTCTCACCAATAGAGACTGTCACGCCCCGAACTCGGGAACCGGGCTCACAAAATTCCCGATCGCCGAATTCGGCACCGACAGCCTTCGTAGAACCCCATTCTCGGATCCTGGCACCCATTCACCAGGTTCCGATCCTGGGATACTACAAGGAGGATTTATAATCATCAGTCTGATTCATAATGAGCATAACAAAAGCATAACCCACGAACAATAAACACAAGAACACCACCACAAAATCCACTATGATCAAAAACTTTTTAGTACAATGTGACAGAAAGGGAAAATATAATGTAGTGCAAAAGATAGAAACTCCAAAGCTCGTCTGCACGCTTCAACTACGGTGAGACTATGGCTGCGACTGCGTCCTGGCGTCACCTGCACGCATCAATCATGCATAAGCTTATAGAAAGATTAGAGGGTGGTGTAAATATGTGCGCAATATAAGCGTGCTCAAAATGCAAGGTAAGAGTAATGCAGAATCATGGTGATGAGCACATGAATGCAATCAGCCGTACCAAGGCTATGCGGTGCAAGATATGAATGCTATCAGCCATAACACAGCCATGCGATGCGAAATGCAACTCAAGCATGTCAATCCTCATCATGTATCAGTACAGTTTTCATTCTAGATAATCACCGAGGTTCAATACACTCCAAATGGCACTGTCGCTCTCCTAGCCGCACAGTCCAAGTGAGCGTAAGAAACCTCACTATCCGCCTGGCCAATAGTTTGCCAATACCTATCCGACACGTCGATAGCGGACCCATTCGCGAGCTAGTCAAACTCAGCCTAGTATTGCCCCCTACCCTCGGGGGAGTAAGGCCACACTCTTTTCCAACTGACCACGACACAGTGGGAGATGCGGCCTCCTGGTATTCGGCCCTCGTGTGCTCATATATCCACTCGGTCTCGACATTGGAGTCATCCTCTGGTACCATCGAGTTTAGAGATTTTCACCTAAGGACATCTATGGCGCCCGCATGTTAGAACCAAATATTTTCGGCATCCAACTCAGCCTCCCACAATGTGTTTGTGGAAGCTATGGCCCTGATGTTGCTAGGGCATACAATAATCATGATCACACAGATGCAAGTGCATGAATCACACTACCAAACATGCAACAATCCCGCGCGTACCGAGCGCTCATGTGGGGCGACTCCGCCTATCAGGGAGCCCATAACGATCTGCCCGAAGGCATATGCTATGATCAGTCACTTCTCATATCAGGCATACATATGATGCATATGATCATGAATCGTGGATCTATGCTATACATGTTATGTGGTGATAGGCTCTGATCAACATGAAGATGGGCCTAGACGG
The DNA here is from genome assembly GCF_029962835.1 of Magnolia sinica. NCBI lineage: Eukaryota > Viridiplantae > Streptophyta > Magnoliopsida > Magnoliales > Magnoliaceae > Magnolia > Magnolia sinica. The sequence goes on from NC_080583.1 coordinate 28,309,978, forward strand.
CCTATATACTACAGACATGGGCCTATTAATGGGCCTTAGGGAGAGTCGTAATGCGGACATTTAACCAACATTAACCTTATAATGTGGACATCAAACCATCATTGCTCCCAAGGCACTGCCGCTATAAGGGTCAACACATAAATCATGGAATGGGCCTCATGTACATTCTATTGGGCCTCTAATACATCAAATGGGCCTCATGCATGGGTCTCGTATACATATATCAAGGTAGGCCTCAATGACGGGCCATAAATGCATCCACATGGGCCTAGTCACATGGGCCTTAAATTATCTCCAAAATGGTTGGACAGTTGGATGAAACACATGCATCATGATGGAGCCCACTCTAATGGAGGGTATGGTTTACAACACATACATAAGTGGGTCCCATGAGGGGCCTACCATAATGTTTATTTCCCATCCAACCCATTGTTAAGGTCATTCAGACCGGGGCCCACAGTAGTGTTTATTTTCCAAGCAACCTAGGGCCCAACATAATGTTTATTTTCCAACCAACTATTCATAAGGTCATGTGGACCAGGATAGGGCCCACTAAAATATTTATTTATCATCCAATCTATTCATAAGGTCACGTGGGCCTGGATAGGGCCCACTGCTATTTATTTTCCGTCCAAAATAGGCCCACTGTAATATTTATTTTTCACCCAACCTGTTGATAAGCCACGTGGACCAGGGGCCCCACCATTCTACTTATTTTCCTATTTGTTGGTGTGGGAGTTCACGTGGACCAGGCCCACGGTGATGTTTATTTGCCATTCCAACGGTTGAGGAGCCACCCAAATCTGGGGCCCACCGTGATGTGGTCCACGATCCAGCCCACCCATTTTGTGTGTCCCACTGGACTAATGGTCCAGACCAAATTTCAGTGACATCCAAAACTCAGGTAGGCCCCACCAAGTGATTTTACATGTTTTGGCATGTCTTCACATGATTTTAAATGGTATGGCCCACCTGAGTTCCGTATAAGGCTGATTTTTGGAGTGGACGTGTGGACTGAGGGGACCCATCAAATGCACGGTGTTGATGGTTGAAAAGCATCAAGGTGGGGCCCACTGCTGGGGCTTGAGCCCCAGCCCGTCCGTCCGTCAGCGGCCAGCGCGGTTTTTTGTTTTTTTTTTAAGGAAAATCGTTTTTCTACGGATTTTCTATGGTAGGGCCCACATCAGTCCGATCCGACCCAGCCATAGGATTCTACGACTCATGATCGACGAAATGAGACCAATATGCAATGTGTTGTTGGCGAATGGAAGGGTCAAAGTGGGTTTCAATGGTGACACGTCTATTTCTTATGGTATGGCCCGCTCGAGAACCGGATTGGTTCCAAAATTTTGCTCAACGCCTAAAATAATCCGAGGAAGAGGATAGAAGGCTTGGATTAAATACCTGAACCAAGGTGGGGCTTGCATGAGAAGCCCACCACTTCTTTCTCTCTCTCCTTTTTTTTTCTTTCTTCCTTAAAGTACACACCCTTGCCATTAACACTTCACTTGCCAACGTCCAGCGTCTAGTGACGCTGGACGGCATACATAAATATATTATTGGGGTGGGTCCCACGTAGATGTGGCCCACCAACATATATACATATAATATATATATAATACATATTATATTATATATTATATATATATATATATTATATAAAATATAACATATATATATATAATGCATTGGGCCCATCCAAACAGTGGATGGTGTGGATCATCACCTGTAATAGAGTGGGCCACATCGTCTGATGTAGATGGATGGGGTAGATATAACACATATTGGTGGGATCCACACCATCACAACGAAAGAGAGAGAGAAACATACGGTGAGATAGAGAGGAGGGACCCCGCCACTATGGGCCCTCCATTGATACAACACATACATCAAAATGGGTCCCACAACAAGTGGGCCCTAAAGATCAAGATTTCAACGGTGGATCACCCACCTTTAAGCCTCCTCCTTGCTCCCTTGGCCTCAAATGCTCCTTGCCTATGCCTTGGATGATGGATGATGGGGGATTAATGGTGTGGATGAGAGATGAGAGGGTGTAGATGGGAGATGAGAAGGTGGACCACACTTGGGAGGGAGAGGGAAGCTTGGACGTGTGAGGCTTGGGTTGCTTGGAGATTTGAGAAATGAGAGAGAGAGAGAGAGGTGATATGGATGGGTGAGATGTGATGGGTGATGGGTTGGGTTGAAAATTTGTAAAAGTAGTATGGTTGAGGTTGAAATTTGGAAAAAGAGGAGTGGTGAGGTGGAAAGAGGGTAGACTTTTGAAAAAGGAGGGAATAGGTTGAAGTACTTGAGGTATGGTTGCATTTATGGTTAATTGATGGGACTAATTGTATAGAGATTCCCTCAAAATTTACAACGCGTGGTGTTTCTTCGAAATAAACGCAGATCGACATCTTCTTGTCAGGGTATCGGTTCGATGCGCGAGTCGCGGCGTTGAAACCGCGGCGACGACGCGGTCGCCAAGACATAGGTTTCGGATTGAGCTGACGTTGGTGTGCAGGACCTGGCTTAAGATCACGCGCAAACGTCGGATATGGTGCGAAGGTTGCCGAAATTTGATCGAAAGAACCGCGGAAGCCAACAGAACGGTACGGATTAGGGCACGGGTCTTACAGAGACATCATCCGTTGTTATGGCCGATAAGTGCACCGAGCACATTCAAAATCCCAATACTCAAGAGAGCTCAGAAACACTAGGGGGGTAATATCTGAGTATGAATATTATGTTTGGGGCATTACCACCCATCATGTTCCATTGTAATATGATATTTACTTTGCCTTCCAGTTTACAGGCTACACCGGCCCAGCTAAGTAAGATGGTGGGCGACGTGGAAGAGTGCAACCCTCCTGTGGTGATATAACATGCTTCTTTTCCATCAGATAAAGTAATTAAAGGGAAACCTGGGTTAGATGAAACATCAAATGTGAATACAATTAGGTGGAATCAGGAGCCACGTCAGAAAGGGTAGTCATAGAAAGACCCATGATGTAAGATCTCAAGCTATTGTATATATCTACTCACCTTGAAGGATGTCCAGTTATAAGGATTATGGTTGAGAATGGGGCTACTGTCAATCTCCTACCATGAGAACGATGTCAAAATTGGGAAGATAGTGGCCGAGTTGATACCGTTTGAGGTCTCAGTCAGTAATTTCGCAGGTTACACAACAAATACTCATGAGGTCCTGCCAATCGACTTGACCATTGGCACTAAAATATTATTACCCTTATTTTTTGTAGTCGATACCTCATATAGCTATAATGCATTACTTAGTAGAGATTGGATCCATTCGTTAGTATATATCCTATCATCTCTACACCAATTTATAATTTTCTAGAAGCAGGATAAAGTTGAATTAGTTTTGGCTGATAATAAATCCTTCTTAGCCATATCGAATGCAAATGAAGCTTACTATTATGGCAAAGAGGTAGGGCCAATCCAGTTCACTGGGAGAAATAAGTATGGTCGACCGACTGTAATATCTGTCAAGAAGAATCCAGACAGCATAGTATAAGATATCACAAAAGTGATCTGTCTAGTCAATAACCCACTGAAGGACATTATTCATTTTTGACCGGTTATACATTATACCATCGAAGAGATCTCATGATTAGCACACCAAAATATAGCCAGCATTGGGCCGATTTTATGGCCAGAATAAGAAGGCACAAAGAAAGCCTAAGAGATGTCAATGACAATTTTCTTGTGAACATGGTCCATATAGATGTTTCAATCGAGGAAGAGGACATGGAGCTTAGGGAGGCTCCTAATAAGATGGAAGATTCTTAGATAAAAGTTCAGGATCCCCTAGTGGAGGTGAACTTAGGGATAGATCAAAACCCAAAGCCTACGTTTATCAGCGATTTACTTGGCCCCAAGATAAAATGCAATTGACTAATTTACTAAAAGAATTTGTTGATTTCTTCGCATGGGATTACCATGAGATGTCAGGACTCGACGGAGGTCTAGTCGAATATAGACTACCTATACAGGAAGGATATCGGCCGCATAAGCAGCCACCTAGATGAATGACAACGGAAGTAACCCGGAAAGTAAAGGAATAGATCGAACGATTATTGAAGGTTGGTTTCATTAGGCCCATTAAGTATGCCGATTTGATTTCGAATGTAGTCCCAATCATTAATAATAATTAAAAAAAAGAATGGCAAATTGTGGTTTTGCATCGACTTCCAAAATATAAACTTGGCAGCGCCAAAGGACGAATATCTAATGCCGGTGGCTAATCAACTAATCGATAAGGTTGTCGGGCATCGAGTTGTGTCCTTCATGGATGGCCATTCTAGGTACAATCAAACTTACATCACACTGCGCGATGTCCCGAAAATTACATTTAGGTGTTTAGGCTCTCTAGGGACTTATTGTTGGGTGGTAATGCCATTTGGGCTTTAAAATGCAGGGGCCACATATCAGAGGGTGATGAATGCAATATTCCACAATATAATTGTCTAGTTTATGGAGGTTTACGTTGACAACATAGTAGTAAAGTCGACCGATGTGGAGAGCCATGTTACTCAATTGTGTAAATCATTCAAACGGACGAGACCCCACAAGTTAAAAATGAACCCCCTTAAATGTGCTTTCGGAATCTCAACCGATAATTTCTTGGGATTCTTAGTACATTATCGAGGGAGTGAGGTCAATCAAAACAAGGCTTGAGTGATTATAAATGTTCATCTGCCAAGGAACAAACCAGACTATAATGGTTCCTAGGGAAGGTTAGCTTCACACGAAGGTTTATATCTAACTATGTTAGGAAGACCAATATATTCTCCCCATTGGTAAATTTTAAGCAATGACTTGAATTTAAATGGGAGGCAGAGCATCAAAAAGCATTTAAAAAGATCAAGGAGTATCTGATTAAGTCACCAATGTTGATGCCACCAGTTGAAGATCGACCGCTCAAGTTGTATGTCATAGCAGCAGCAAAATCGGTCGGAGCCCTCCTATTACAGGACTACAATGACCGGAAAGAGCATGCAATTTATTATCTGAGCTGAACACTTCTCGACACTGAGAGATGTTATTCCTCCATAGAAAAGTTATGCTTATCATTATATTTCGTGACTACCACATTAAGATATTATTTGTTGGTCGAAAGAGTAACTGTAATAATAGTAACTGATTTAGTAAAATATATGTTGCAGTTACAAGAAGTTACAAGTTAAAGGAAGGAAAGCACTAAATCAATGCTTCGGCCTCTTCCAACTGACCCTTCGCCGCACGCAAAGCAACTTTATGTTTGGTAGCCACTTGAAGAATTCGACTAATATTTGCTCTCTAGGCCTTAATAGATACTACCAGATCCTCGACCGTCTTCTTCTGCCGATCGCAGTCAATACTCTTCTCCTCATATCTCCTCTTCAGAGTCATCAGCTCTGCCTCTAGAGCAATGATCTTTATGCTCATTTCCTCCAATTTGGCTTTAGATGTTTTCAATTCCATGTGGTTGGTCGATAATTTACTTACGATATCCTTAGCGGAGGTCATCTGGGATTCCACTGTTACATGCTTAGTTTCAAAGTGACTAATGATAAAGCAAAGCTTTCATTTCTCTTTAACGAATCCTAAGAAGTCCTTGTGAGCTGGTAATTTGGCCATGAGATGCACGTCCGAATAAAGGAAAGCCCTATATGGATTGATCAGCTGGGCGAGCTTATCAATCATCTTGACTGACATAATCCCAAACAATAATGCCTGTACAAGGATTCAGAGTTCTTTTTGGAAGCTTTGCAACTCAGTCGAGAGGGAAGGAGACTTGGCCACATTGAGGTCCTTAGCAAGAGATCGTTTGAGGAAGGAGAGGATGTCTTCAACTGGAAGTATGTCTTTAGTAGATGCAGAAGAGGTCGAGGCATCATCCACGACTGTTGGCGCTAATGAAGGGTTCGAGTTAGGTAGAGAGATATTGACCACATGAATCTCTTCTACTGCCTGATCATAGACAATCTACTTTGATGCTGCATCTAGTTAAAGAGGTTCTTCAATGGTTGGAGGAATCTACTAGATATAGAGAGGAATATGTCGAGGAGACGATTCTTTGTTTAAGTCTTGAGGAGTGGCACTTAAGGGGCGCTCATCTTCTTCTTCTTCTCGATTGACAGTAGTAGGCGGTGTTCGAGGAAGGTTGACCATGTATTCATACTATGTAGCAAGGGTAATAACTTCAGGAGAAACATGAGAAGGAAGAGCCTTAGTGCTGATCATGTCCTCAGAGTCAATAGTCTGCCCGTCAGGCATTTCACGAGCATCGATCGTTGGCTGACATTGTTGTAGTGGTTGTGCCACAATGACTTGCTTCTCTACAGCTGATAGCTCCCGATTAATTGTAAAAGAAAGATATAGTTAGTCGATGTATGAGGAAAAAGACTCAGAGAAGGTATACAAGTGAAAGTAACCTCCACCTAAATCAGAACGGATGGTGTAGGTGATGAATCATTTGTCCAAGTTTGAGAATATTTTATAATCATTGCCATTACTCATGTAGAAGTGGGGAATGGTGGCAAATTGGGGTGATAGGGAGTATGGTATTCTTCATCAAATAAAAGATCAGGATTGTTTAATCTCTCCCTATCCCACCACCATTTACTATAGTGAGCTTCCTGGTGACATGTTAAACCTTCCTCAATTTCTTTAGAGTAGTCTTTAGTGGAGAGCCCTAGCTAATTTTTGGTTTTAAAGTATTTTTGAACTGTAGACACAGTCTCAGCTGAGGAAGTACCTAATTGTTATCGTCCTTTAGATGAGGTCAGCAGTGGTCGATTTGCAATGATTGGCTGAGAAAGTGGGTTGGAGCGCTTGAATATTAGAGTAGGACATTGAGGAGGTAGGTCAAGAGGAGCTCCTAAGTCAAGGATCCTCTTCGGAGCAAATGGAGATGGTCAAGCTGGTGGAGATGTGGTAGTGACAGATACCTTCACTGTATCTTTTTTGGCGCTTCGGTTGATGAGCCGTCTAGGTCAATGAAACTTATGGGGAAGAGATGGTAGCCGATTTGGTCTTCGACTTATTTGTTTTTTAGCTGGGATTAGTGGCCGATGGGAGTGTTAACCTTTTCTTTCCTTGAAGCTCTATGTTAGAAGAAAGTTGGGCAGTGATGGCTTCGGGAGAATTATTAAAAAGCTTTTGATAATGGCCATCCCACCAAGTGGCGAAATTGTCCATTACCTGGGGTTGATTCGGATAGTGAGAAAGATTGAGAGTCCAACTGGCCGATTGGAAAGTAGAGCTGAGGAAGTGATAGAGATCATTTCGATCAGTGATCATTTGAGAGAAGGGAGGTTGATTGTAGATTGTTTGAGTTTGAGTGAACGGACAGGGGATGCATTGGATGAGACTGAACTGACGAGCATACTTTGGCAATCTTACTAGTGTCAATGGTGCCACTATAAAAGAGATCTCTATAGATGAGATAACTCTCCCACGTAAGGTGCATATAAGATATTGCATGATCGTCTTTCACTACCAAAAAAAGGGGCAAAGGCTACGGATAAAATCCGTAGCCATAGACCTGGCTACGGACTAAAACCGTAGCTAGTCCGTAACACGACTGTTGTCGTAGGTGCCATAACAATAGGTCCGGAACCTATGGCTACGGATTTAATCTGTAGCTATAGGTTAAATAGCTACGGATATAATCCGTAGCAATTATATCTGTAGCAAAAACTTCAAACAGCTACGGATATTATTTGTAGCTGAAAACCGTCGTCGTAGGTGCCATAAAAATAAGTCTCGAACATATGGCTACGGATTTAATCCGTAGCTATAGGTTAAATAGCTACAGATATAATCCGTAGCAATTATATCTGTAGCAAAAACTTCAAACAGCTACGGATCTTAGTTGTAGCTGAAGGTCCGTAGCAAAATGCCAAAATTGAAAAGGCTACACCTGTCTGATTAGTGGCTACGGTCAATATCCGTAGCTATTTTGTACACTGAAAAATTAAATCATTTGTTCATTCAATTACCACCTATACAATCATTCATTCATTCAATTACAATCATTCATTCATTCAATTACAATCCTTCATTCAATCAATTACATCATTCATTCATTCAATTACAATCCTTCATTCAATTAATTACATCATTCATTCATTCATTCAATTACAATCCTTCATTCAATCAATTACAATTACAATCCTTCATTTAATCAATTACAATTACAATCCATTACAGTTACAATTACAATAATGCTGAAAATACAAATCTTTGACTTCATTAGAGAAATGTGCTCGACTTCACCTTGAAATTTCAACAGCTACTAAAATTACATCATCCTACAAACAGTCATATCATTCATAAATTATAATGCCCATTGGGGAAAAGAAAGATAGTGAAAGAAGTGCATCACATATAACCACTTTTTTTCTTCTTAATGAATTTAAAAAAAAAACTCAAAGAGGAATGAAATTGACACAAAAGAAATGGTCTCACCATATGATTATAGGTTTTGGTTTAAGTTTAGGTTATAGGTTTAGGTTAAGGTTAGGTGTTGAGGGTCAAATATTGCATATCAGACCCAGTTATTGCCTAGATTTATGAACATGATACCATTTAATGGTCCGCTTTAATCATGTTTGTGATGCAGAGCGTATTTACGAGCATGGACTGAAAAGGAAGCTTAAAACGTGGATTTAATGCTCTGATGACACTAAAGGCAAGGGACGGACTCCAGGGGACTAAGATCAACGGAATTACATGCCAGGGATCCGCGAAAATCGAGAAATTGAAGCTCAAGTGACTTGAAAGTCAGCCATAATGCAAGATCACTAGGTTTCCATCATCTGTTCGTCTCGAAACTTTATACATGGCTCGAGGACCAAAAGCTAACCGTACACGTCAAATTTCAGCCATTGGATCCCTCTGGAAGTGGCCCAACGGATAAATCATCTCATAAATCAGTGATTTGGGGCACGCCTGGCATCTGAAAATGCTTCAATTTTGTTCTCAACACCTTGAATGGAGTGATACAACAAATGGATGGAGCAGATGTCTCACGAACATCACAGTGGACCCTATGTAAGGCCCGTGTCCTAGACCGTACCATTCCATAGGCTTCCGCAGTCCTCTCGGTCGAATTTCGGCGATCCGCGATCTGTTGCTGGCATTTTACATGCGATCCTGAGTCGTGTCTCGTATATCAGAATCGGCGCGACCCGAGACTTATACCAGTGCGACCGCGCCGTCGCCGCGGTTCTGATGTCGTGTCTTGCACGCCGATGCAGTACCCTGGCCAGGAGATGTGGGCCCACGTTTAGTTTGAGGAAAACGCCGCTTGTTGCAAATCCCAAGAGAACCCATCACATCAATCCCATCAATCAAAGTACACATCACACTCCATCACTTACCCATCCCCAAGTACAACCACCCCTCCCCTAAAGTCAACTTTCTCTTACACAAGTACACATCACTCACTCACACCCATCACACCCATCTCTCTCACTCTCTCTCTTACACTTCTCTCTCATCTCTCTTTCTCATTCTCCAAGCAAGCATCCCACATCCAAGCAAGCTTCCATGGGAGAGCTTTTGTGGCCCACTTTCCTACCTCCCATCTCCACCATCTAAAGATCATCCTGACCATTGAAGTTGTGCCTATTGGAGCTCTATCATACATAAGGCGGAAGAAGGAAGAAGGGATCTAAGGTAGGTGATTTTATTATTTGATTTGTGATTTAAGGGCCCATATATGTGGGACCCATCTTGATGTATGTGTTGTGATCATAGGAGGGGCCCATAGTGGCGGGGTCCCTCTACTACACCGATCCCTCTCTCTCTCTCTCTCTCTCTCTCTCTCTCTCTCTCTCTCTTTGTTTGGTGATGATGTTGATGAGGTGTGTGGCCATCATGTTGAGTTTGATCCACACCGTCCGATTGCGGGACCCACCATTGTTGCCCGTCCATTTGGATAGGCCCAGATGAAGGAAAAAAAATACAAATATCAAGTTGATCCAAAGCTTTGGTGGGCCACCGGGTGGACCCACCTTGATGTGTGTGTGTTGGACGCCCATGACGTGTGTCCCACATCCATACGTCCATCCATTTTGCCCAGGCCACGGGCCCACATGATCCTGACCAACCAGGTTTCAGGTGTCTAGCAGCAATGCTGCTGGACTATATGAAATGGAAAACACAAATGTCTGCTTGATCCCAAAATGGGTGGGCCGTTGACGTGGCACCACCCTGATGTTTGTGTTTCTTCACACCGTCCATCTGTTGGACGTGTGGGGTCCACCTCGAGGTATGTATATCCACCGTCCATCAGGGACAGTGGGATCCATCATGATTTATACGTTATATCTTCACCGTCTAGAGGTTTTCTGGACGGTGGGATTCCACCTTGAACGTAAGTGTTTTATTATGCTGCCCACCCTGCTCGTGTGTAGCATCCATGCAGCGTGGGACCCACATGATAAGGAGTGGACCGGCTGGTATACCACCACACCAGTTATATTGCTGTTGTAGTGCGTCAGCGGCTGGGTGGTTTGATCCACACCGTCCAGCCCTTGGACAGTGGGACCCACCATGGTGCATGTGTTGTATCCATACCGCCCAACCATCTTGTGATATCATTTTATGGTATGGGAGAAAAAAATGAGTCGACCCCACCATTGATATTTATGGGGGACAGTGGCATCCACCGTTCATCCACTGTAGATGTCGGATGCTCGTAACAGCAGCAGTGCCGCTGACCGTGGATGAAGAAAAAAAAACATAAATGTCAGCTTAATCTAAAAGCTGGTGGGTCCCACACATGTGGACCCACCTTGAAGTATGGTTTCATCCCCACCGTGATGTGTGATCCCCTGGCTGTCCGTTTGACGGGCCACACCATGATGTATGTGTTTCATCCACGCTGCGTAAACAACAGTGTGGCCCACTGCATGTGGGACCACACGTGATGCATGTGTCTCGTGTCCACACCGTCCAGTCCACTGGACGGTGGTTGTTAGACTCCCTAGCAATATAATAATATTATATTATAACATAAAGAGGGTGGACATTGATATATTAATAATTTAATATATATGCATGTTATATTCAACTGAGGTGGGCCACATGTGTGGACCCACCTCTGATGGAGGTATACATATAATATATAATATGTATTATAATTACGTCATATCAATATATATGATATGTATTATATATATCAACTACATGGCTGAGGTGGGCCACACATGTGGACCCATCTCTGATGGAGGTATTTCACCTCTGTTATCCACCGTCCACTGCTGGACGGTGGGATAGGTGATGTATGTGTCTTAGATCCTGGCCGTCCGTCCATCGGGACGAGGCCCATATGGCACGTGTGAATTATCCACATCATCCATCTGAGACATTCAAATATTAGGTGGAGCACACCACTGTCCATTGCTTGGACGTGGGGTTCACATGGTATGCGTGTTTCATTCACACCATCCATCACATGGACCCATCTGGACGTGTGTGGTTTATTCACACTGTCCAAGAATGTGGCAGATTCAAATCTTTAATGGGCCATACTCGTGGGGCCCACTTGATGTATATGAGGCTTGTTAGTGCAACCCATTGATGCGGCCCATTTGATTTATATAAGGCCCATATAGTGCGGCCCATTTGATGTATATGAGATCCATGTATTGCGGCCCATTGTGATGTATGTGAGGCCCATATGACGAGGCCTGATGTGACGAAATCATGGCCCATATGCCGAGATCCACGTGATGTATATGTTTGATCCGAATGGCCCAATTTGATTTATATAAGGCTCATATGATGAAGCCCATTGTGATGTATTTCCGGCCCATTTGGTAAGGCCTATAGTGATGTATATGTAGGCCTTGTATGAGGCTCGTGGATGCGGCCCACCTGTTGTGTATTAGGCCCTTATGTGAGGCCATGGGCCTACGATACGTTTGGCTCTATGTGGGCCACTCCTTGGGAGCAATAATGGTTAAATGTCTACATTGATGGGCAATGTTGGTTGAATGTCCACATTATGACCTTCCCTTAGGCCTTGTTAGGCCCATTCCGATTACCGATTCCGAACGATGTGACCGATTTTCCATTCTGATTATCGATCGATTCGATTATCCTGACCGAATTACCGATTCTGATTATTGATCGATCTGATTGTCATGACCGATTTGCCAACTCTGATTATCGATCGATCCCGATTGTCGTGACCGATTTACCAATTCTGATTATCGATCGATTCGATTGTCGTGACCGATTTGCCGATTCTGATTAGTGATCGAGGTTGAATATCGTGACCGATTACCGATTCTGATTATTGATCGATCCCGATTGACGAGGCCGAGTATCGAAGCCAATTCTGATTGTCGAGGTCGATTGTATAGGCCGACCCCGATTGTTGAGGCCGATTCTGAGTGTCGATTCCAATTGTCGAGACCTATATGATGTATATGCGAACCATAGTTGAGATCTACTGTGATGTATTCATGGCCCATGGGCAAGGCCCATTGTTGTGTATTTGTGGCCTATGGGCAAGGCCATTGTGATATGTATTAGGCCCATGATGTATGACGTGTTTGATGTATTCATGACCTATGTGTAGGGCCCACATGTCATGTATTTGAAGCCCATGAGCAGGGCCCACCTGTTGTGTATATGTGGCCCTTGAGTAAGGCCCATGGTGTTGTATATTAGGTCCTTGTATGAGGCCATGAGTCTACTATATATTAGGCTTTATGCGGGTCATTCCTCGAGGGCAATGCTGGTTAAATGTCCATATTGTCGAGATTGATTGTTGATGCCGATTACGAGTATGTGACAGCATAGCATCATGGTACATGCTCATACGCATCATCTGCATGTTTGTTATAAAATGAGGTTGATCATTACATATGTCATTGAGCATGTTGTTATAAGACTCCCTGATAGGCGAAGGTAATCTCACATGAGCACACGGTATGCGCAAGATTGATGCATGACTAGATTGTATGACTCATGCATCTTGCATTATGATTACTATACGCCCTAGCAACATCAGGGTCGTAGCCTCCACAGGCTTATCGTGGATGGCCAGATGGGATACCGAAAATCTGTTCTACATGGGGTGCTATAGATATCCCTGGGTGAGAGTCCCTAACCCTCTTGGTTCCAGAGGTTGCTCCAACGTCTAGACCGAGTGGATGCACGAGCGCATGAGGGCCGTATACCGTTAGGCCGCGTCTCCCACTGTGTCGTGGTCGGTTGGAAGGGGGTACGGCCTTACCTGCCCAAGAGGAGGGGGCAATGCTAGGTTGAGTCTGACCAGCTCGAGGAATGGGTCCGCTATCGACGAGCTGGGCCCGATATTGGCAGGCGGATAATGAAGTCTCTTTCACTCACCTTGTTGCACGCGATGGGGCGGCAACTTGGTTTGGAGTGTAATAGACCCCGGTGATTTTCTAGAGAGTAATCGTACTGATATGTGGGCTTATTGAGCAAGAATTGCATATTCATTCATTCACTATCCACTCGGGTGGTAGTGCGTAACTATTTGTTACATGTACCTTCGCATGGCGAGGATTTCGGTTGGGCGCGCGACTAACCTGAGATCAGGAGTTTACCACATTGAGTCTGACTATCCAAATTTAGGTATGGGACTGGTTTGGATAGAAGTCCCTGGTGGTGGACCCCATAGCCTGCGATACTACGTACTATCATCCCGACTTCACACTCCAGCATGGTCATTTCATTCGCACCGCATACCACATTACATCTGCAGTACTTAGCATTTTAGGTTGCTATGTTTCTGTATTATACGGCCTAAATATGACTGATGGTATTCGTGGACTCATCAGGATTTGTATATTGCATTGCATCAGCGGCATCTGATATTTGACTTGTTGCCTCCACATTGCATAGTTGATCTACATTGCTTCATTAGTATATGATATTGTTTTTATTATATTTCTGCGTCGCATAGCCTGGATAAAACTAATGGTATTTATGGACCCATCAGTATGTTTTCGTATTACTCTGATTTCATATGATTTATGATCTTGCTAGTGTTTCTGATATTGTATGATTATGTGTTTATCAGTATTTTCGCTTACTCTAATTACTCTGATATTGCTTACTTGGCACTTACCTTATGCACACATTTCGTCACCCACTAAGTTTTCTATAAGCTTATGCACGATAGATGCGTGCAGGTGATGTTAGGTTGCAGCAGCATTGAGCCTGGAGCATGCAGCGGTCTTCTGAAGCTTTGATTTATTTTATATATGTATTTCCTTTTCTGTATTGTACTCAAACGATTATATTAGTGGATATGTGATGATGATGTTACCTTTGTGATTTGGGTAATCTTGTGGTTATGCTCATTACGAGATAAATGTACATTGGAAAATCCTCCATGTAGGATCCCAGGATCGAAATCTGGCGTATATACGTTGGGAGCCGAGAATGGGGTACTACGGAGGCTGTCAGCACCGGATTTGGCGATCGGGAATTTTGTGAGCTCAGTTTCCAAGTTTGGGGCGTGACACCCTACATGTACAGTGCGTGTACATAGTGTACACACACCGGCCGTGCACCGAATGGTCAGCCTGGTCAAAGACGGGCTGACCCGTCTTCTTCTTCCGCAGCAATAGCGGATGGACGCTGTCCGTCCGTTTTTCAGCAGTGGGCCCCACTCGCTCATCAGTTCGATGATCCGACCCGTTCACTTGTTTTAGAAGATGGCTAAGACCAGCGCCTAGGTGTCTTTTTGCCACTATGCAAGCATCTTCACGATCCCAGCCGTTAAACGCAGGATGGACGGCGGAGTAGAAGATCTTGTGTACCCCACCGATTTCACTCCAAAAATCACCATTCCCGAATGGTTTTTCGAGCATAATGCAGAGGACGGCGTCGATTTCTCAAAAATATAGTAAAGTGGGCCCCACCAACGTCACAGCACCGACTGCGTAGCCTCTGTTCGCAACAGGGAAATCCGGGCGAAGCTCGGTGGGCCACTACTATCATACCATTCAATGATCCAATCCGTTCATTGAAACTAGGGGGTCAAACCGACTGTACAGTGATCGACGGCCTGAGTATCTCGAACGTTGCACGAGCATATAGTAGCAAATGCTGATCAGATGGTAGAAGCACGGTTTCCCTGGGCCACTTCAACGGACAACCAAAACCATCCCTTCCCAGCTTAATTTTCGAGACAGAAACAATGATCGGACTGGATTTCCAATCTAACAACGATCAGGGACCCCATATCTAATACAAAGTGGGTCGGTTACATGTGTTACGCAGAAGGCTTCGCGTCTGCGGAAACCGGACGTTTCATGTCCGTTCTACGACCATGGCTAGGATCGGCCCAATGATCCTGGCTGTCCAAACCCTTCATATGGGGCAATCGATCACTCCCAAGAAGACTGAACGGAGCAGATCACGCGACCAGTTCCCCATTCTGTTTCTACTGGTTACTGTGTAAGAAGGTTCCTGAAGTTGTAGCTGCGCACCGACTCCAGTTGTACACTTCTGATTTTCGATCCACTTCCAGCAGCTACAAAAGGGAGGGACGTGAAGAGAGAAAGGGATTTACTTTTCTATTCAATTCCAAGGGGAGCTGGGACGTGAAGCGTGGAGCAGCGAGAGGGAGTAGTATTTCATATATTTTTCTTTCTTCTTTTTATTATTTCTTTTTAGAGGATAGTTTATAATGGCTGGCTAAACCACTTAGATAGGGCTAAGAGGTGAAGCTTGTAGTCTGATAGGAGAGACTTTGCTTGTGCCTATTATTTAGACTGACTGATGTTGATTTTTGTTCAAATTAAAAGGAATACTTTCAGTTATTTTTAATGGTTTGTTGTGACTGGAATTACAATAGATCTGCGATAGTTTTGAGTATTTCTTCTTCCTTTTGATGTTTATGACGTCAGGAAGCCCTGTTGTTCACCATCGTCTCATGGGCATAGTCGGATGACGGTACCCTTCCTAACCTTCAGGCATTGTTGATTGGTTGGTAATTAGTTTAATTCTTTTGTTTGCCTTGTCTCCTGGGCATGGTTTGGTGATGGAATCCATTCTAATTCATATACCTTTCATCTCGTGAAAACTAGATCAAATAAGTTCAGTTTAATTTCATGATTCTTGATGCAGGCATAAGATCTCCCTGATCTCTACAAGTGGATCCTCCGAATCCCTAGTTTCCTTCCTTTGAATTCCTTAAGTTATTAGATAATTATTCCACAATTATTCCTTAAATTCTATTTGGTTTAGATCACATCTTAGTCTAGTTCTAGTTCTACTTGGTTTCAGATAACGTACAGGTATTAGTCCCTTGGGATTCGACCTCGGTCTTACCGAGTTTATTACTACATCACAACCCTATACTTGGGGAGTGAACAAGTTTTTGGCGCCGTTGTCGGGGACTGACGGTTGCGATTCTCTGAAATTAATTAGGTTTAGAATTAGTTTAATATTAGAATTTGACTAACTTTAGTTTTAGATTTTTAATTGGTTTCTAGAACTAACTTATTTCCATGTTTTGTAGGATCCTGACATAAGTTCCTAAATTGGTAATTCCTTCCTAATTTCTCTACTTTTTTTACTTTTAAAATTAGGGTTTAAATTTTAGAAATCTTCTAATTCTAGTATTTTTCTATTTGTAGGAAATAGTTTATTTTTAGAAATTTTTCTCTTTTGTTTTTAGAAATTTTCTACTTGTAGAATTTTTGTTTAGAAACTAACCTTCCTATTTTGTAGGCCTTTAAAATAGAAATTTCTAATTCGGTAAGCTCCTTCTCTACTTTCTATTTTTCAGTTCTCTTTTAGTGATTTACTTTCTAGTTTAGGACTTTCCTAATTTATTTTAGAAATTTCCACTTTCTTTTAGGAATTCCTTCTTTTAGAAATCAGTTTACTGCTATCTTTCTGTTAAAGGATTGTTCTTCTCTTTCTAGAATCTTACTTATTTTGTTTTATTTTACAGGTTTTTAACTTAGGGACTCTAATTTGGTAATTTCTTTCCAACTCTCTCTTTCTTTCTAGATTTTCTTTTCCTTTCTTAGGATTAGGTTTTGAATTTAATTGAGGGCTGTGAGTGTTTCATGCCCAAGTGGGCCCGTGACAACACTCGACGTCTCTTGACTGAAGGAGGATTGGTTGAGGGGTTGACTATCCATCGCAGGACTAGACACCACTCGAAATCCCCTGAGTTAATTGAAGTTATGGCTGAAGACCAACCTCCTCTACTTCCACCCAGGGTGGAGGATACCCAAGATGAGAATGAGGTGCAACAGGCACCCCCGCCTCGTACTTTACGAGATTATCTACAACCGGCTGGAGTGAGTACGCCCTCATGCATGATTTTTCCTGAAAACACAGGACAAATGCACATCAAGCCAGGAGTTATTCAACTCCTTCCCAAATTTCATGAACTTGAAACAGAAAGTCCATATTTACATTTGAAAGAGTTCGATGAGATTATAGCTACATTATGTTTTCCTAATGTATCTGAGGATACAATTAGGCTAAAACTCTTTCCTTTTTCCTTAAAAGAGAAAGCTAAGACGTGGTTACATTCACTGCGTCCTAGATCCATTGGCACATGGAACGACATGCAGAGGGAATTCATAAAAAAATTCTTCCCACATCATAAAACGATTACCTTCAGAAAAGCAATCATGAACTTTGCCCAAAAGGAAGATAAAATATTCTTCCAATGTTGGGAAAGGTTCAAAGATTTGGTCAGTTCATGCCCACAACACGGATTTGAAACGTGGTGCATTGCAAATTTTTTCTATGATGGACTGACATCTTCCATGCGCCAAATGGTCGAGACAATGTGTAATGGAGAGTTTATTAATAAAGATGTTGACGAGGTATGGGATTACCTCGATAGTCTTGCTGAAAAAACACAATCATGGGACTATTACCCAAAGTCGAACACCACGTCTAGGCCGACTCAATTAAAGGAGAAAGGTGGATTATATCTCTTGAAAGAAGAGGATGATCTCAAGTGTAAAGTGACTACTCTCATAAGGAAAGTTGAGGCCATGGAAGGAAAGAAGGATAAGGTTAATGAAATTGTTTGCGGCATCTATGATTGCAACATTCATACAACTGAAAATTGTCCTACAATACTCGCCTTTCGAGGAGTGTTGAATGAACAAGATAATGCCGTAAACAACTATCAAAGACCTTTTACTAGACCTAACTCCAATACGTACAATCCTGGTTGGAAAAATCATCCAAACTTTAGTTGGAGGAATGGACAAACGGCTACCCCTCAAGGTTTCTTCAATCAAAAATCAAATCAAGTGAAACCTCTAGAGGAACCGGTTCAAAAATCCATACAAGAGCTGGCTCAGGCAATGCGGGGAATTACAGATTTTATGCAAAAGATAGATTCTCGAATGACGGTTATAGAAACGGGGATGCTTCCTGCACAACCTCTCCCCAATCCTAAATCGCAGTACGAGATTAATGATCCCAGCTCTTCAAATCAGATGGGGCACGCTAAATCCATCACCACTCTTAGGAGTGGAAAGATCATTGATAAAACTCTTCCGGTTAGGCCCGAAAAGCCTCAAGAACCAGAAGAGGACAACAATGATGGATCCAGTGATGCCCCACAAAAATTAGAACCGGAACTTCTAGAGAAGCCAGTTGCTCCATTCCCCCAACAGTTGGTTTCACCAAAACCTCTCTCTAACTCTCAGGATATCCTAGAGGTGTTGAAACAAGTGAAAGTCAACATTCCTCTACTTGATGTCGTGAAATAGATTCCTTCATATGCCAAATTTTTGAAAGACTTATGCACGACCAAAAGACGGCAAAGTATTCAAAAGAAAATTTTCTTGACTGAGAAAGTGAGTGTTATCCTAAAGCAAGACGTGCCACAAAAATTCAAAGATCCCAGTAGCCCAACCATATCATGTGTAATCGGGAACCATCGAATTGATCACACACTTCTTGACTTAGGAGTGAGCGTCAGTCTGATTCCCTACTCAGTATACAAACAGTTAGGTTTGGGTGAATTAAAACCTACCCTAACCATACTACAACTTGCTGATCGCTCTGTTCGTGTACCAAGAAGGATAATTGAGGATGTGTTGGTCCAAGTTGATAAATTTTACTACCCTGTAGATTTTATCATCCTGGACACCGAACCCATCAATAACATAAGCACTCAGATCCCCATCATTCTTGACCGCCCATTCCTTGCCACTTCAAATGCAATTATCAATTGCAAGAATGGTGTCATGACTATGTATTTTGGGAATATGACATTGGAGTCAAACATCTTTTTCAATAACGGCAGAAACTTAGAGGAGGATGACGATTTCCACGACATTAACATGATTGACTCATTCGTGGAAGATACGACACCTCTAACCTTATCCTCCAACCATCTAGAGACGTGCCTGGCCCACTCCTATGATTTTGATGATGACATGATTAGGGAGACGTGCGCCTTACTTGATACTACACCGGTACTTGAAGTTAACCGGTGGAGGCCACAATTTGAAGAATTGCCACAAACCGATGTAGTGCCTCTACCGTCTAACCTCAAGCCGCCGAAGCTTGACCTAAAACCTTTGCCCTCTGATTTGAAATATGCCTATTTAGGTCAAGATGAGACATACCTAGTGGTGATCTCTGCCTACCTAGAGAAAGAACAGGAGAGTATGCTCATATCTACTCTCATTGAGCATAAAGGAGCCCTGGAATGGACGATGGTAGACCTCAAGGGAATCGATCCCTCGATTTGTACTCACCGCATATATCTTGAGGATAATGCAAAAACCGCTCGGCAACCACAACGTAGACTAAATCCAAACATGAAGGAAGTGGTTAAGGCCGAGGTTCTTAAACTATTGGACGTGGGTATCATATACCCTATATCTGATAGTCAATGGGTGAGTCCAACTCAAGTGGTCTCTAAGAAGTCCGGAATCACCATCGTAGCCAATGCTAATAATGAACTCGTGCCAACTAGAGTCACTACTAGTTGGAGAATGTGCATTGACTACAGGAAGTTGAATACCGTCACGAGGAAAGACCACTTTCCTTTACCATTCATTGATCAGATCCTAGAAAGGTTAGCTAGTTATTCCTATTACAGTTTCCTTGACGGCTATTCGGGCTATAACCAGATAGAGATAGCCCCTGAAGACCAGGAAAAGACCACATTTACATGTCCCTACGACACCTCTGCCTACCGAAGGATGCCATTCGGACTATGTAATGCCCCTGCCACCTTTTAGCGATGTATGCTTAGTATCTTTTCTGATATGGTGGGGCAATATCTAGAGGTCTTCATGGACGATTTCTCTATTTACGGTCCATCTTTCAGCAAGTGCTTGGAAAGTCTTAAATGTGTGCTGAAAAGATGTGAAGAAAAGAACTTGGTACTTAATTGGGAGAAGTGTCATTTCATGGTTCAGAAGGAAATTATCCTTGGGCATATCATCTCGTCCAAGGGAATCGAGGTAGATAAGGCAAAAATCGATCTTATCTCTAACCTACCTCCACCCAAGAACATCAGAGACGTGCGATCCTTCTTAGGACACGCAGGATTTTACGGGCGATTCATAAAAGACTTTAGTCTCCTCTCTCGTCCTTTATGTAATCTTCTTCAAAAGGATGCTCCGTACGAGTAGACTGAGCAATGCCAGGAAGCTTTCACCAAGCTTAAGGGCACGTTAACCACTTCACCTATCATGCAGCCACCCGACTGGAGCCTTCCTTTTGAGCTTATGTGCGACGCTTCTGACTATGCTCTTGGGGCGGTCCTAGGCCAGAGAAAAGATAAGAGACCCTACGTTATTCATTATGCAAGTAGAACTTTAAATTCTGCCCAGGTGAACTACTCAATTACGGAAAAGGAACTCTTAGCTGTAGTGTTCGCCTTGGACAAATTTAGGTCCTACTTGATCGGATCCAAGATCATTATCTACACAGATCATGTGGCACTTAAGTATCTTCTTTCTAAGAATGATTCAAAGTCCCGTTTGATACGATGGATCCTTCTACTCCAAGAATTTGATTTGAAAATTAAAGATAAAAAGGGAGTAGAGAACGTAGTGGCCGATCACCTTTCTCGCCTTAATACCTCTGATTCCCTTGAGGCGACCCATATCAATGATATGTTCCCTGATGAACAACTGTTCAGAGTCTCCCATTCTCCTTGGTTCGCTGATATTGCTAATTATCTTGCCACAAGTTCCATACCGACACAGTGGATTGCGCAAGATAAGAAGAAATTCTTCACCGAGGTGCGCAACTTTTTCTGGGATGATCCTTATTTATTTAAATATTGCCCAGACCAAATCCTAAGGAGATGTGTACTAAACAATGAGCATCAGAGCGTCATCTCCTTCTGTCATTCACAGGCCTGTGGTGGTCACTTTTCTGCTAAAAAGACCACAGCCAAGATTCTGCAGTGTGGCTTTTACTGGCCCACTATGTTTAGGGACACTCATGAGTTTTGCAAAGCTTGTGAGCGTTGTCAGAAATTGGGAGCATTGTCCCGTCGAAATATGATACCTTTGAATCCCATCCTTATCATTGAAGCATTTGATTGCTGGGGCATCGATTTCATAGGACCATTCCCCCAATCGTTTGGAAATCTGTATATTTTGCTCGCTGTGGACTATGTCATTAAATAGGTTGAAGCGATTCCGTGTCGAACTAATGACCATTGCACAGTCATTAAATTCCTAAAAGAAAACATCCTTTCTCGATTTGGAACGCCTTGAGCCATCATTAGTGATGGGGGCTCACACTTTTGTAATAAACCATTTGAGAGCTTAATGAAAAAATACGGTATCTCTCATAAAGTGAGCACCCCGTACCACCCACAGACAAGTGGGCAAGCCGAGATTTCTAATAGGAAAATTAAACACATTTTGAAGAAAATGGTTAACCCTAATCGTAAGGATTGGTCAATCCGATTGACCAATGCCTTATGGGCATACCGTACTGCCTTTAAAACCCCTATTGGAATGTCTCCCTTTAGACTTGTCTATTGGAAAGCTTGTCACTTGCCTGTGGAGCTGGAACATAAAGCGTACTGGGCGATCAAAAATCTTAATTTCAATCTGGACAACGCTGGCTCGCTACGCAAACTTCAATTGAATGAACTTGAGGAAATCCGAAATGATGCGTACGATAATTCGAGAATTTACAAGGACAAGATGAAAGCATTTCATGACCAACACATTTTGCGAAAATCATTCACGCCTGGTCAGAAGGTCCTTTTGTACAATTCTCGATTACATCTCTTTCCGGGTAAGCTTCGATCTCGTTGGACCGGCCCTTACATTGTTGTTACTGTTTTTCCTCATGGGGCCGTTGAGATAAGAGATCCCGACAATGGCAAGGAGTTTAAAGTCAATGGACATCGATTGAAACCATTTGTCGAGAAATTTGATTCAGAGGACATGTCCATGCCCCTGACTGCTCCTGTTTACCAGGATTGATCTCCTAGTCTGATGGAGGTATAGGTAGGTTTATCGCTTTCATAGGACTAGGGTAGTTGCTTTATTTGTCTGGCTGAAGACGGTAAACTTAGCGCTCCTGGGAGGCAACCCAGCTCTTCATTTCATTTCATTTTTATCATTAGTTAGTTTAATGTTTGTGGGTAACATTACTGCAAACCCTCACGAGACTACAACTCGTCCACTAGGGGCAACCTAGGGGTTTAAAGGCTTGTTGCATACGCTAAATACAATCGAGAGCACCTACGAAAGTGGTATAGGTAGGATTTTATTTTTGTTATTTTACTTCTGTTGGTTTCTCTCTTGTGCTGACCCACTCTTATGTAAATATCTTTGGAAAGCCTCTTGATTCTTTCATCCAGGTACTATCTTTTCATCACTCCTCTTATATTTTCGTTGTCCCATGTGCATTGCATGCTTATTTCTTTTACATTGAGGACAATGTAGATCTTAGGTTGGGGGTGGGAGATTAGGTTTCCTAATCAGTGTTTTCTTAGTCTTGAGCCAAAATTGTGAAAATTTTAAATTTTTCTGGAATTTCGTATGAATTCAAAGTGATTTTGATGGCCATTTGGGACACTGGGAATTGCAAAATAAATGATGTTGGTAATTTACAACTCTTGGATTCGGTTATCTGTTAAATTTCACAGCTAAGTTTGAATTGTTAATCCATTATTATAATTTGTAAACATTGATTGAGACATGAATTCGCAGGACACATCTCGCATGCATATTAAGGTTTCAGTTCGATATTGAAGGATTAGCTTGGTAATCACTAAACATGAAAGGAACCAACTTGGGAAATTGAATGGATTGGGCGAACAGTCTTTACCATAGGTTTGCTCCCTATAGGTGAGGATTCGATTTCCCATGGATGATATTTGAAAAAGAGTTGGGTGTACAGTCTTTACCTTAGATTTGCTCCCTATAGGTGAGGATTTGATCCCTCTTCTTGGCGTTACTTCTAATGAAAAAGTTAAAAATTAAAAGAATAAAAAGATAATGTGTGAGGCAAGTTCTGGTTATCGTGAATTCTCTTATTAGTTACCAATGATATCCTTAAATAGAGAGGTGAACCTTAATGTTGACAAGTCGAGATTAGACTATACATCCATGGAATTCAATATTTAGAAATGTTCTAATTGATGGACAAATATTTTGAACTTAATTATGAAGTTACCGTGTGCTTAAGTCTAGGAGAGAAAGTAATGCCAACATTCATGAATCTTAGAATTCTAGTATCTGAATTGTTTTTTCATAAATCACTTGAGTTATAAAAATTGTCCTATAATTCTCAATTTATTTTTCGCATACCTTGCTCGGGACTAGCAAGATGCTGGTTGGGGGTTGTGTTGAGGGTCAAATATTGCATATCAGACCCAGTTATTGCCTGGATTTACGAACATGATACCATTTAATGGCCCGCTTTAATCATGTTTGTGATGCAGAGCGTATTTACAAGCATGGACTGAAAAGGAAGCTTAAAACATGGATTTAATGCTCTGATGACACTAAAGGCAAGGGACGGACTCCAGGGGACCAAGATCGACAGAATTACATGCCAGGGATCCGCGAAAATCGAGAAACTGAAGCTCAAGCAGCTTGAAAGTCAGCCAAAATGCAAGATCACTAGGTTTCCATCATCTGTTCGTCTCGAAACTTTATACATGGCTCGAGGACCAAAAGCTAACCGTACACGTCAAATTTCAGCTATTGGATCCCTTTGGAAGTGGCCCAACGGACAGATCATCTCATAAATCAATGATTTGGGGCACGCCTGGCATCTGAAAATGCTTCAATTTTGTTCTCAACGCCTTGAATGGAGTGATACAGCAAATGGATGGAGCAGATGTCTCACGAACATCACAGTGGACCCTACATGTACAGTGCATGTACATAGTGTACACGCACCGGCTGTGCACCTGCTGGTTTCGCCACGCAATCCGGTATCTTTACTTTCTGAAAGTCGGCGAATCAGCCACCTTTTAAGTGGGCCCCACTCGCTCCTCAGTTCGATGATCCGACCCGTTCACTTGTTTTAGAAGATGGCTAAGACCAGCGCCTAGGTGTCTTTTTGCCACTATGCAAGCATCTTCACGATCCCAGCCATTAAACGCAGGATGGACGGCGGAGTAGAAGATCTTGTGTACCCCACCGATTTCACTCCAAAAATCACCATTCCCGAATGGTTTTTTGAGCATAATGCAGAGGACGGCGTCGATTTCTTAAAAATATAATAAAGTGGGCCCCACCAATGTCACAGCACCGACTGCGTAGCCTCTGTTCGCAACAGGGAAATCCGGGCGAAGCTCGGTGGGCCACTACTATCATACCATTCAATGATCCAATCCGTTCATTGAAACTAGGGGTCCGTTCATTGAAACTAGGGGGTCAAACCGACCGTACAGTGATTGACGGCCTGAGTATCTCAAACGTTGCACGTGCATGAAGTAGCAAACACTGATCGTATGGTAGAAGCATGGATCCCTAGGCCACTTCAACGGACAACCAAAACAGTCCCTTCCCAACAGGGACCCCATATCTAATACAAAGTGGGTCGGTTACATGTGTTACGCAGAAGGCTTCGCGTCTGCGGAAACCGGACGTTTCATGTCCGTTCTACGACCATGGCAAGGATCGGCCCAATGATCCTGGTCGTCCAAACCCTTCATATGGGGCAATCGATCACTCCCAAGAAGACTAAACGGAGCAGATCACGCGATCAGTTCCCCATTCTGTTTCTATTGGTTGCTGTGCAAGAAGGTTCCTGAAGTTGTAGCTGCGCACCGACTCCAGTTGTACACGTCTGATTTCCGATCCACCCCCAGCAGCTACAAAAGGGAGGGACGTGAAGAGAGAAAGGGATTCACTTTTCTATTCAATTCCAAGGGGAGCTGGGACGTGAAGCGTGGAGCAGCGAGAGGGAGTAGTATTTCATATATTTTTCTTTCTTCTTTTTATTATTTCTTTTTAGAGGATAGTTTATAATGGCTGGCTAAACCACTTAGATAGGGCTAAGAGGTGAAGCTTGTAGTCTGATGGGAGAGACTTTGCTTGTGCCTATTATTTAGACTGACTGATGTTGATTTTTGTTCAAATTAAAAGGAATACTTTCAGTTATTTTTAATGGTTTGTTGTGACTGGAATTACAATAGATCTGCGATAGTTTTGAGTATTTCTTCTTCATTTTGATGTTTATGACGTCAGGAAGCCCTGTTGTTCACCATTGTCTCATGGGCATAGTCGGATGACGGTACCCTTCTTAACCTTCAGGTATTGTTGATTGGTTGGTAATTAGTTTAATTTTGTTGTTTGCCTTGTATCCTGGGCATGGTTTGGTGATGGAATCCATTCTAATTCATATACCTTTCATCTCATGAAAACTAGATCAAATAAGTTCAGTTTAATTTCATGATTCTTGATACAGGCATAAGATCTCCCTGATCTCTACAAGTGGATCCTCCGAATCTCTAGTTTCCTTCCTTTGAATTCCTTAAGTTATTAGATAATTATTCCACAATTATTTCTTAAATTCTATTTGGTTTAGATCACATCTTAGTCTAGTTCTGGTTCTACTTGGTTTCAGATAACGTACAGGTATCAGTCCCTTGGGATTCGACCTCGGTCTTACCGACTTTATTACTACATCACAACCCTATACTTGGGGAGTGAACATTAGGCTATAGGTTATAATTAAGTTTAGGTTATAGGTTAAGGTTTAGGTTTAGGTTTAGGTTATGGGTTACAGCTTTTGGGAACTTGATTATAGGTTAAGGTTTAGGTTTAGGAAATCGGGTTCGGGTTCGGGATCGGGTTTAGGTTTGGGTTTTCCAGTTTAGGTTTAGGTTAAGTAGTTGAGATTAGGATTAGGTGTAGGTTTGGGTTTAAGGATTTGAGAATACATTTAGGTTTTAAGTTTAGGTTTAAGTTAAAGGTTTAGGGAAAGGTTATAAGTTTAGGTTTAAGTTTAGCTTATAGGTTATAACTTTAGGGAATTGAGAATGGGTTATGGTTTAGGTTTAGGAAATCGGGTTCACGTTCGGGATTGGGTTTAAGTTTAGGTTTTCAAATTTAGGTTTAGGTTTAGGTTAGGGAGTTGAGATTAGGATTAGGTGTAGGTTTAGATTTAGGGAATTGAGTTTAAGTTATAGGTTTTGGGATTTGGGAATAGTTTTAGGTTATAAGTATAGGTTTAGGTTAGGTTATAGGTTAAGGTTTAGGGATTTGAGTTTAGGTTATAGGATTAGGTTATGGTTTAGGTTTAGGTTATAGGTTTTGGGATTTGAGAATGGGTTCGGGTGTAGGTTATAGGTTTTAGTTTTAGTTTTGGTTATAGGTTTTCGTTTTAGTTTTGGTTATAGGTTTTGATTTAGGTTATAGGTTTTTGTATTTGAGAATGGGTTCGGGTTTAGGTTATAGGTTTTGGTTTTGGTTTAGGTTATAGGTTTTGATTTATGTTATAGGTTATAGGTTTATGTTAAGGTTTAGGTTTAGGTTAAAGGTTTTGGGATTTGAGAATGAGTTCAAGTTTAGGTTATAGGTTTTGGTTTTGGTTTAGGTTATAGGTTTTGGTTTAGGTTATAGGTTTAGGTTTAGGTTATAGGTTTTGGAATTTGAGAATGGGTTCAGGCTTAGGTTATAAGTTTTGGTTTTGGTTTAGGTTAAGGTTTAGGTTTAGGTTATAGGTTTTGGGATTTGAGAATGGGTTCGGGTTTAGGTTTTAGGTTAAGGTTTTGGAATTTGAGAATCGGTTTCGATTTAGGTTATAAGTTTTGGTTTTCAAGTTTATGTTTAGGTTTAGGTTATAGGTTAGATTAGGTTTAGGTTTGGGTTTAAAGGTTTAGAAATCGGGTTCGGGTTCGGGATCATTTGGTTTTAGGTTTTCAAGTTTAGTTTAGTTTAAGTAGTTGAGATTAAGGTTAGGAGGTTTAGGAAAAGGTTATAGGTTTAGTTTTTAGGAAAAGGTTATAAGTTTAGGTTAGGTTTAGGTTTAGGTTATTGGTTATAGCTTTAGTGAATTGAGAATGGGCTATGGTTTAGGTTTAGGAAATCGGGTTCAGGTTCGGGATTGGGTTTAAGTTTGGATTTTCAAGTTTAGGTTTAGGTTTAGGTTAGAGAGTTGAGATTAGGATTAGGTGTAGGTTTAGGTTTAGGGAATTGAGTTTAGGTTATAGGTTTTGGGATTTGGGAATAGTTTTAGGTTATAAGTATAGGTTTAGGTTAGGTTATAGGTTAAGGTTTAGGGATTTGAGTTTAGATTATAAGATTAGGTTACAGTTTAGGTTTAGGTTATAGGTTTTGGGATTTGAGAATGGGTTCGGGTTTAAGTTATAGGTTTTGGTTTTGGTTTTGGTTATAGGTTTTGGTTTAGGTTATAAGTTTTTGGATTTGAGAATGGGTTCGGGTTTAGGTTATAGGTTTTAGTTTTGGTTTAGGTTATAGGTTTTTGGATTTGAGAATGGGTTCGGGTTTAGGTTATAGGTTTTGGTTTTGGTTTAGGTTATAGGTTTTGATTTAGGTTATAGGTTATATCTTTATGTTAAGGTTTAAGTTTAGGTTAAAGTTTTTAGGATTTGAGAATGAGTTCAAGTTTAGGTTATAAGTTTTGGTTTTGGTTTAGGTTATAAGTTTTGGTTTTGGTTATAGGTTTTGGGATTTGAGAATGGATTTGGGCTTAGGTTATAGGTTTTGGTTTTGGTTTAGGTTATAGGTTTAGTTTAAGGTTTAGGTTTAGGTTATAGGTTATGGGATTTGAGAATGGGTTCGGGTTTAAGTTATAGGTTTTGGTTTTGGTTTAGGTTATAGGTTTTGGGATTTGAGAATGTGTTCGGATTTAGGTTATAAGTTTTGGTTTTGGTTTAGATTTAAGTTATAGGTTTTGGTTTAGGTTTAGGTTATAAGTTATAGCTTTTGGGAACTTGATTATAGGTTAAGGTTTAGGTTTAGGAAATCGGGTTCAGGTTCGGGATCGGGTTTAGGTTTGGGTTTTCAAGTTTAGGTTTAGGTTAAGTAGTTGAGATTAGGATTAGGTGTAGGTTTGGGTTTAAGGATTTGAGAATACATTTAGGTTTTAAGTTTAGGTTTAAGTTAAAGGTTTAGGGAAAGGTTATAAGTTTAGGTTAGGTTTAGGTTTAGGTTTAGGTTTAGGTTATAGGTTATAGCTTTAGGGAATTGAGAATGGGTTATGGTTTAGGTTTAGGAAATCGGGTTCAGGTTCGGGATTGGGTTTAAGTTTGGGTTTTCAAGTTTAAGTTTAGGTTTAGGTTAGGGAGTTGAGATTAGGATTAGGTGTAGGTTTAGGTTTAGGGAATTGAGTTTAGGTTATAGGTTTTGGGATTTGGGAATAGTTTTAGGTTATAAGTATAGGTTTAGGTTAGGTTATGGGTTAAGGTTTAGGGATTTGAGTTTAGGTTATAAGATTAGGTTACGGTTTAGGTTTAGGTTATAGGTTTTAGGATTTGAGAATGGGTTCGGGTTTAGGTTATAAGTTTTGGTTTTGGTTTTGGTTATAGGGTTTGGTTTAGGTTATAGGTTTTTGGATTTGAGAATGGGTTCGGGTTTAGGTTATAGGTTTTGGTTTAGGTTATAGGTTTAAGTTTAGGTTATAAGTTTTGGGATTTGAGAATGGGTTCGGGCTTAGGTTATAGGTTTTGGTTTTGGTTTAGGTTATAGGTTTAGGTTTAGGTTATAGGTTTTGGGATTTGAGAATGGGTTTGGGTTTAGGTTATAGGTTTTGGTTTTGGTTTAGGTTATAGGTTTTGGGATTTGAGAATGGGTTCGGATTTAGGTTATAAGTTTTGATTTTGGTTTAGGTTTATGTTATAGGTTTTTGGATTTGAGAATGGGTTATGGTTTAGGTTTAGAAAATCGGGTTCAGGTTCGGGATTGGATTTAAGTTTGGGTTTTCAAGTTTAGGTTTAGGTTTAGGTTAGGGAGTTGAGATTAGGATTAGGTGTAAGTTTAGCTTTAGGGAATTGAGTTTAGGTTATAGGTTTAGGGAAAGGTTAGGTTTAGGTTATAGGTTTTGGGATTTGGGAATAGTTTTAGGTTATAAGTATAGGTTTAGGTTAGGTTATAGGTTAAGGTTTAGGGATTTGAGTTTAGGCTATAGGTTTAGGTTTAGGTTTAGGTCTAGGTTTAGGTTTAGGGAATTGAGTTTAGGTTATAGGTTTTGGGATTTGGGAATAGTTTTAGGTTATAAGTATAGGTTTAGGGATTTGAGTTTAGGTTATAGGATTAGGTTTAGGTTTAGGTTTAAGGATTTGAGTTTAGGTTATAAGTTTAGGTTTAGGTTTTAGGTTTAGGTTTAGGTTTGGGTTTTGGGATTTGAGAATGGGTTCGGGTTTAGGTTATAGGTTTTGTTTTCGGTTTAGGTTATAGGTTTTGAGATTTGATAATGGGTTCAGGTTTAGGTTATAGGTTATAGGTTTTTGTTTTGGTTTAAGTTATGGGTTTTAATTTAAGTTATAGGTTAACGGTTTAGGTTAAGGTTTAGGTTTAGGTTAAAGTTTTTAGGATTTGAGAATGAGTTCAAGTTTAGGTTATAGGTTTTGGTTTTGGTTTTGGTTATAAGTTTTGGTTTAGGTTATAGGTTTTGGGATTTGAGAATGGGTTTGGGCTTAGGTTATAGGTTTTGATTTTGGTTTAGGTTATAGGTTTTGGTTTAGGTTATAGGTTTTAGGTTTAGGTTATAGGTTATAGGATTTAAGAATGTGTTCGGGTTTAAGATATAGGTTTTAATTTTGGTTTTGATTATATTTTTTGATTTAGGTTATAGGTTATAGGTTTAGGTTTTAGGTTTTGATTTTGGTTTTGATTTAGGTTATAGGTTATAGGTTTAGGTTAAGGTTTAGGGAAACGTAATAGGTTTTGATTTAGGTTATAGGTTATAGGTTTAGGTTTTAGGTTTAGGTTTTAGGTTTAGGTTTATGTTATAGGTTAGAGGTTTAGGTTAAGGTTTAGGTTTAGGTTATAGGTTTTGGGATTTGAGAATGGGTTCGGGTTTAGGTTATAGGTTTTGGTTATATGTTATAGGTTTAGGTTAAGGTTTAGGTTTAGGTTATAGGTTTTGGGATTTGAGAATGGGTTCGGTTTTAGGTTATAGGTTTAGGTTTTAGTTTAGGTTATAGGTTTAGGTTTAGGTTATAGGTTTAGGTCATAGGTTTTTGGATTTGAGAATGGGTTCAGGTTTAGGTTATAGGTTTTGGATTTGGTTTAGGTTATAGGTTTTGATTTAGGTTATAGGTTTAGGTTATAGGTTTTTGGATTTAAGAATGGGTTCGGGCTTAGGTTATAGGTTTTGGTTTTGGTTTAGGTTATAGGTTTTGATTTAGGTTATAGGTTAACGGTTTAGGTTAAGGTTTAGGTTTAAGTTTAGGTTATAGGTTTTTGGATTTGAGAATGGGTTCGGGTTTAGGTTATAAGTTTTGGTTTTAGTTTAGGTTTAGGTTTAGGTTATAGGTTTTTGGATTTGAGAATGGGTTATGGTTTAGGTTTAGAAAATCAGGTTCAGGTTCGGGATTGGGTTTAAGTTTAGGTTTTCAAGTTTAGGTTTAGGTTTAGGTTAGGGAGTTGAGATTAGGATTAGGTATAGGTTTAGCTTTAGGGAATTGAGTTTAGGTTATAGGTTTAGGGAAAGGTTAGGTTTAGGTTATAGGTTTTGGGATTTGGGAATAGTTTTAGGTTATAAGTATAGGTTTAGGTTAGGTTATAAGTTAAGGTTTAGGGATTTGAGTTTAGGTTATAGGATTAGGTTTAGGTTTAGGTTTAGGGATTTGAGTTTAGGTTAT
The DNA here is from genome assembly GCF_029962835.1 of Magnolia sinica. Taxonomy (NCBI): domain Eukaryota; kingdom Viridiplantae; phylum Streptophyta; class Magnoliopsida; order Magnoliales; family Magnoliaceae; genus Magnolia; species Magnolia sinica. The sequence goes on from NC_080583.1 coordinate 28,341,245, forward strand.
TGGTTTAGGTTTAGGTTTTAGATTTAGGTTTAGGTTTGGTTTAGGTTATAGGTTTTGATTTAGGTTATAGGTTAATGGTTTAGGTTATAGGTTTTTGGATTTGAGAATGGGTTCGGGTTTAGGCTATAGGTTTTGGCTTTGGTTTAGGTTATAGGTTTTAGGTTTAGGTTTAGGTTTAGGTTTTAGGTTAAGGTTACGGTTTAGGTTAAGGTTGAGGTTTAGGTTATAGGTTAAGGTTTTAGGTCATAGGTTTTGGTTTAGGTTAAGGTTTAGGTTTAGGTTATAAGATATAGGTTTAGGGAATTGAGGTTAGGTTAAGGTTTAGGTTTAGGAAATTGGGTTCGGGTTCGGGATCGGGTTTATGTTTGGATTTTCAAGTTTAGGTATAGGTTTAGGTTAGGGAGTTAAGATTAGGATTAGGTGTAGGTTTAGGTTTAGGGATTTGAGAATACATTTAGGTTCTAGGTTTAGGTTTAGGTTTTAGGTTTTAGGTTAAGGTTATATGTTTAAGTTAAGGTTTAGGTTTAAGTTAAGGTTGAGGTTTAGGTTATAGGTTAAGGTTTTAGGTCATAGGTTTTGGTTTAGGTTAAGGTTATAGGTATAGGTTAAGGTTTAGGTTTAGGTTTAGGTTTAGGTTTAGGTTATAAGATATAGGTTTAGGGAATTGAGAATAGGTTAAGGTTTAGGTTTAGGAAATCAGGTTCGGGTTCGGGATCGGGTTTATGTTTGGGTTTTCAAGTTTAGGTATAGGTTTAGGTTAGGGAGTTAAGATTAGGATTAGGTGTAGGTTTAGGTTTAGAGATTTGAGAATACATTTAGGTTTTAGGTTTAGGTTTAGGTTTTAGGTTTTAGGTTAACGTTTAGGTTTAGGTTTAAGTTAAGGTTGAGGTTTAGGTTATAGGTTAAGGTTTTAGGTCATAGGTTTTGGTTTAGGTTAAGGGTATGGTCCCTGCAAATACAGATATAAACACGGCCATCCGGCGCAAATGGCTAGGCCCTTCCAATGCTGTCCATCTTCATCATGGTCATAATAGCGGTTCCCTCTTTTCAGGGAACCCCGCTCTTCCGAATAGCTCCGACGCACATCCAGGTCTGCTCCATCAATTTCGAGTAAATAAATAAACATGGCCTGTCCAAATGGCCAGGCCACTCCAATGTTGTCCATAGGGACCCCCGCTCAACATCCGGATAGCTCCAACGCACATCCAGATCTGCTTCATCAATTTCGAGATAAAGGGACACCCTAAAATTTCTCAAATTCCAATACATACCATTCCCATTACAATACATAGCGAATCAATCTGGAAATTCAAAAGGGCCACAAAACAGTATCATCAGGTCCTTTGCTAAATTATAAAACATGATATAACTAAAAAAAAACTTCATAAATGCCCATACCAACACAAGTACCATTCAAAACAATGCAATGCTGAAACCAAACAGAAAAAATGGTGGAAAATATTCACAATTTGACTCAACTCACACAAAAATGGAAAAGTTCCTTAGTTATCTTGGGGTCTGTTGTTTGAATGCTAGCATAGCACAACAATCCATAAACATGCACAAAGCCACTATAAACATGGCATGTGTACCACATTACACTTTGTAGTTCCTGAAATTGAGCATGGTTGTGAAAGCTCTTAAATTGAGCCCCTTATTCACAAGAGCATGGTAAGAAGGAAAATAAAATTAAACACTCTGATACTCAGATGAATGATACATAAGCACTGGGTAATTATTTAGAAATTGCATGTGGTATAAGAGTAATTCAAATCATGACCATTTAATGGAACAGAAGAAATTGTTGAAGCTCACTGTTTAGATAGCAGAGTTTTGAAACATGGAAAATCCAAGCTTGCCCATCAGTTGGATGCTTCAGATTCATCATCAGACAGTCCACATGCACAGAAAAGATGCAGGCTACACAGATATCATCTGATTTAGGAAATTTATTTGATTCCTATTCTAGGTAAACCAGTGGAGCTAGCTCCATTCCATTCAAAATGGCAGAACTAGGCCCCAAATTCTAGCTAGGATTGCTTCAGGCCTGCTCGAAATGCATGAGAATACAACTAAAGATCGGCCATCAATATGAATTAAATTGGTGTCACCCTGCTTTAGCAATTTCTGGGTTGATTTGATTAACAAATATCTACACAATTAAAAAACTACGCCAATAAACTAAAACCTAACAATTGAATTCGAAGCTAATTTGAGAAACTGGGCGGTGTATTAGAAATTTCCAATGATACGTTGCAAGATAGAAATCATTGGAGATATTAGAGACTGGAAATGATAGAATCAGTTTAGTGACTCTCCATCTTAAACCCCATGATCCGAATGCCACGAAATCAGTTTAGTTGCCCTTTGATCTTCTATTGCCCCATTTGTTGACACCTTGTTAGCTAGGTGCTTGGTACGAGTCAAAATGGGATGGATTTACTGAGTTGACTCAGGCAACTCACAAATCTGCCTGACCTCTTTGTTTTTCCCATATTGGACGGTTAAGTTTTGATGCTAAGTGACTGAGCCACCATTGGTGAGTGGTGAACCAGGTGTGTGATGTTTTTGAAGCCACAACACCATGAGTCACCAATAGTTGGATAGTGCGAATCCAGCTTAGTGGCCAGAAGACTAGAACAGGTAATAAAAGTATAAAAATGAACAATGTTAGAGTAAAGTAAAAGCAAGAGTTCAACAAGGAAGAGGCAGGCTCAGGACTAGAACTATAACAGAACATATTGAGAGTCAGCACATGTGAAATACAAATAGAAACCAATACGAATAACAGAATCCGGAAAAAGAAAGTGACAGAAAATCAGAAAAGTGTATCCTAAGAATACAGCATCATTACTATTACTTTGAGCAGAATATCAATGCCAACAAAATACAATTGGGTATTGAAAAAAAAATCACAGCAGGACAATCAAATAAGCTCACCTTCCTTGCTATGTTCTCAAAACTAGGCCTGCTAATGAAAGAGAAAGCAAGGAGAGAGACATCAACGCCACTGTAGCTGACAGGTCTCAGCCTGTTATAGTCTTCTTGACCTGCATGGAGTTTCAATTTCTTGAAAATCAGTAATTACAATGCATAAAATAGGAAGATGGTTTTATTTTAATTTCTTTCCCAAAACCATTAAATGCTAAAAATAATTCAAATTACTAAGATTTAGCACTACTAATTCCAACAATGGATAAAACCCAAAACAGGATATGGATTTGGTTGAATATTACAATTCAAGATACTAGTTGCTTCTTTTTATTCTTCCTCGTTCCTTTTTCAATCGATGGCATATCTGCATATGTTTCTGGTACAGTCACCTCCTTTAAATAATTCATCATATTCAATTCAAATTTCAAACATAGAAAAAAATAGAACAAAAGAAATCTCAAAAGGTAAAAAATAAAATTCACCCAGAACAGAATAGCAAACAAAAGAGAAAAGAAAGCAGTTAACTGTCCACATTTCCAATAATACGTTCTTTTAAAACAAAAAAAAAAAAAAAAAAGAAAAAGCAGAGACATTTAAACCAAGAAATTCAAAACAAAAATCAAAATTTCCAGAAGATATTATAGAAATGTACCAGCATAACTAGATCATGAGTAGTAGTTTTCCTATATCTTCCACAGAATGCACGTCTCACCTCTCAATGACATGAACCCAGAAAAATTATTCCAGCAGACATGCAATTGCAGAAGTGGAAACCTCCAAGAGCGAGACCCTTCCGGCAGTGACGAACTCATCCTTAAATTGACCCTTCATTTAAAATAAAATATATATATAAATTTCTACATGATACACCTGACATTGAGAAATGTATGCATTTATAGCACTCCCGAGCATATATTTTTTACTTGAAAAGAAACAAGCCTTAAAAGATAATAAGCAATCTTTTTCTCATTTTTAATCAGGTACATGTTGGGGACTCTATAACACTTTCTTCTGTTCCTAGCTTCCATCTGGAAGCATAAAGGGAGCATGGAAGCAGTTTAGAGGCTAGGGAGGCTTTCAATAGCAATACTTACCATATAAATTGCTTGAAGAAATTATAACTAAGATATTATTAGCATGGGCTTAGAATACTTTTCAATGTGGGAATACTTCTTGAAACTAATAAACCATGACAAACATTTAAGAGACATATTTGATTCACTTCAAGCAACTCTTGAATTCTGGATTTGGACATGGCCCACTCCAGGGCCATAAATTAGATCTCTTAGAGACTCTACCTTGAGATGGTTGAGGAAGGGCAATAGTGGATTGACAGTGTAGCTATTGGAGTTAACTGTAGAATTGAGTATTAAATATACCTTGAAAATGAGTTTTGATCTCATTTAAATACATCAAATCTTATGTTTTGATCTGCAAAACAGGCCTGAATATAGTTGAAAATGAGTTCATAGGCTTCCTATACCTTCAAATGAAGAAAATACCTTGACAACTATACAACCATCCATGACTAATTGTAAGAAATAAGATTCTGTCATAGAAAAGACATAAATCACAAAACCTGATTTGGATCAAGAGGAATTCTTCATGATCCCATCCCCAATTCAGGAAACCGATTCAAGGCTAGAAATGGAAAAAAAAATCACCCAATAACTGAAATTCGTTGCTGAAAAGAATCCCACCCAAATCCAAAAGGTTTTTTTAACAAACACACTCTGGTTTATATCATGACGCCTGAAAGAATCCTACACAAGTCTGATTCCCAATCCAGGTCGAGGGTAGAAATGTAGGGGGGAAATCAACACAGAGCCAATTCATCACTTCTCACAAGAAATCCAGTTAGGGTTACAATGACAGATGCCATGTTAATGAATTGCCAAAAAGAATTCATCGTGATTCTCAAAATTCATTATTCTAACCCAAATCCCCAATTCAAAACCCAAATCCTGCAAATTCCAATTCAAGAAAATCCCATTTCCAATCAAACGTGACAAATCCAAATCAGTAATTCCTTACCGACGCAACAATAGAAATCGCAGAACAGTCGGCTTGAGGGCTTGACATTTTCTTCGATGAAATAGAGACGGACAATGACACCGTGCTCTCATTGACGAGCAGCGTGCACCATGTCGGCATCCCTTTGATATTGTAGTCCTCGATCTTAGCACATTCCTGGAGGAACGATCGGATATTGTCGCGAAACAGGCCCGAGTAGTCGACTGGGCAGCTAGGGTCTGCGAATGCATGGAATGCATAGGCCTTGATCTGCCGTTTTTGCTTCTTATAGGCATCAAAGATGGTAGACATGAGATAGAGCGTGGAGGTGCAGCTAGGGCGTGGGGACCTTCTTCCAATTCAAAGAGAGAGAGAGATAGAGAGAGATAGAGGTGGGGGTGCGGCTAGGGCGTGGGGACCTTCTTCCAATTCACAGAGAGAGAGAGAGAGAGAGGTGGAGGTGCGGCTAGGGCGTGGGGGTGAGGTGGAGGCGTGAGAGGGATGTTTGAGAGAGTGGGAATGAAAAAAAAAAGGCCCGCGTCAATGAAATAGAAAGGACCCGCGCGGCTTTTTTTCCGTCGGATTTAGCTACGGATATACGGACTTTAGCTACGGATTAAATCCGTAGCTATATAGCTACGGCTTTAAACCGTAGCAAAATTCCGCCATAGGCTGTATCCTTTGCTCGATTTTTTGGTAGTGTTTACTCTCATATTAGCCAGTGAAACAAGCTGGGTCGAATTCTCTATCATGAAAGAGAGTGAACGTTCGACTCCGTTTTCCCATATCCAAAGAAAAAAAACTAAAGTATCCATATGTATAACAAAATGATCGAGTTTTTTTTAGGAAGAATTGATGACACATTCACCATATGAAGAATAAGAAGGACGGAGTGAAAGGAATGATGTACAAGGGAAGGGTAAAAGTACTTGTAGATCCATATTTGAAGAAGCCATAATGGTCCTCTTGCAAGATACAAACCTTTGCTGTTAATCTCAAAGATACCTCTGTAAAAGTGGCTTAATATGAAAGGTGTCAGAGCAAGTTTTTGACCATGTACAAGCACTTCGACCAGTTGAAGGTACTCATTCGTGACTTGCAGAGCATTGCAAAGTAAATATCGACAAATCCAGAGTAATAGGAAGGCCTTATGTTCTTGATAATTGACTACTCCTATGTGTTTGCGGTACGTCTACATGAAGTGAGAATAATCCTTGCCAGCTTTATTTGTGAATTGTCTGGTTTCTTTTTAAACGAAACTGGGGAAGACAGCCTCGCCGAAAGGAAGAAGTTGGGTTAGAGCTGTGACATCCAAAATCATCAGACTCATAAGGTTGCATCTAAAGAAAAATGTGTTGGTGGAAGAGCTCTAAAATGTCAAAGCTGCTGTGAGAAGGGTAGGATCTAATGGGTAATCGTGGATGGATAGTTTGATGCATTCGTAAATGGCCAAATTCCTTCATGTTGCCTCATACTGCGATGAGACATGAGCAGACAAAATATCCCATTTCGACAGTGGTCTTGGCTAGGATAAAGGATTCTTCAGGGCATTAGCGGGTTTAGGGATCGATTCGGACTGAATTAGTAGAGTTTCACCCAGACAAATGGGAAATAGAGGATCCATCATGCTAACTTTGTCAACATCAGTTGCAGGAGAGAAGGCTAATCCCATGCAGAAATAATCCCCCATAGGCGATTGGATGACTGTTGTTGGAATATTTTTCAGAAAGGGCATCCATTGTCGTGACTAGATCGTCCTGGTGAAAGGATGGAGAAGAAGACGATGCGACATCCATTGCTGGAGTATGAGAATGAGAAGGAAATCGAAATTTTCTGTGGAGAAATGAAGCGTGAAATAAAAGAATAATCAAAATGACACTTATATCGGACAAGGTGGTGAAGTATTTATTAGGGCATTATTATTGCTTTGCTTGGTACGATGTAGACACACGTGCGTAGTAGGGTTTGCCTTTTATTTTGGACAAGGGTTGTTACGACTGACGTGTGAAGATGTATTGGCTAGAGACGATTACCGTGATAGGGTCATACATCGCTGTCACCTTTTTTAAAAGGCGAAGCAATGCGAGGGGCAATGTTCATCCACATTATTATCATTTCTTGCGGGAACCAATCAGAGTAAGTTATATGTGATCTGGATGGATCTGCATGGTGTATTTGAAGATTTGTAGAGGTATACGAAGAGGATCTTGTGGTAGTAGAACTGGAGCGCAAACAATGCCACATCTTGGCTTAAGTAGCCGATGGAAGAACAATCGTGTAGAAGCAGTTACATCACAGATGACAAAAGAAGAAGCAAAGAAAGCCATATAGTGTTGAATGGTTATAGTAACCGTCAAAATGTGGGAAGCATTCAAATAGCTGGATTGACGCTATAAATAATAAAGGAATTCAACAAGAAAAGAGGTCTCACACCAACCCAATCCAACCCAAACATTAATTTTCAATTATCCTTTCAATTACCAAGTCAATTACATTCCTTAGTGCAATCTTTCTACTTTTTTGTCAAGTAAATTACATTTCTTAATGTAATCCTTTACTTTTTGCTTGTTGCTTACATTTCATAGTGTAATTAGTAGCGTTAATCGAGTAGCTGGTAACCTTAGTTGTAATTTAGATCTACACTCATATGCTAGATTCAGCTCCTCATTCGGAAAGGTGCTTAGCAACCATTCTTCGACCAAATTTAAGATTCCTTTTCTTATTTCTTTTTTATCTGTATTGACAAATCTTTCTGTACGGAAGGCAAATGTGTAACCCATCATCAGAGGATAAATCTTACTATTTGAATATCGCCTATTTCTATTTTACACACTAAGCAAGTGGCTGAATAGGCAGCCGATCTCATCCAATCTTAGTCATATACTGTGTATCTACCTATCTTGGCGCTTGAGGTCATAGTTGTTCAATTTGAATTGAACTACAATTTAGGCACGCTTGCATTCAAAACTGCCCAAAACAACGAGGAATAATCCTAACCTTTGATTCATGGACATGTTTTCTGAACTAGGACCATTGGCTATTGAGTGTGCACCGATCGGATGGTCAGGATTTCCAATCATCTGTAATCGTTGATTTATGATCCATGTAAATTAGGCTCACGATTTGGATGGTTCCGCTTGAGTTGAGTACATCCCACGTTTACAATCTCTTCAAGCCTGTGAACTGTCCATCACAGTCTGCCAAAAGTTTCAAAATTTTCTAAGGGATTTTTGAGCTCATCATCTCAATGGTCTAGATCATTGAACCATAGCTTCACATCACCATCAAGTTTTCCATGCGTCACCAATTTAGAGGATTATTGATATCCACGCACATAAATAGATAGGTAGCTGTATCATAGGACAGTCCACATGATGATTTAGAGCCTACTTTGAGACCGCCATAGAGAAATCACACGGCCGGATGATCTGGACCCTTTTCAAGGTTGATCATGTTTGTTACAACCTTGCATTATTGAAACTATACATCCAACGGTTAGCATCATCTGGACCAAGGTGTTTCTTCATAATCATAACAAATGCAAGGGGGGTTCCACCAAATTCTCAATTTGATGGTTGGAACTATTACTACGATTGATCTTTACCATCCATTTTGTAGGTTATACATTGGATGATTAGAATCATCATCTGATCGGTTGGATTATTATTGTATCATAACCAAGTGCTGGATAAACGACTTAGCAGTCAATGTGGACATTTGGACGGTTCCATGTGTCCAAACAACTAGTTGTATAATACGGACCAGCCGTTAATCTTTCTAATTCTAGGCAATTATCCAAAAATCAGTCCGACCGGATGACCATAACCAACTGCATGTTGGTAATTTTTGTTACAGGTATCCGTTCATAAGTTGTACATTGGACGGTTGGATCATCTGACCCAAGTGATTCTTTACAGTCATATGGGTTCAAAGTGACTGAACCTTATCTACAAACAATCTGGACTCTCAATTTTGCAAGCTATTGATCTGGTGGTTAATATCTTTGGTTCTTGTTTGGTAGTTTTCCAATAGTGGACTAGAACGAATGGATGGTCGAGGTCATTAATTCCACTGCACATGTCTCCAATTCAACTACTTGTACCATAGGCCAATGGTACAACTAGTTGCATATGATCAATCGCCAGTGCGACAGGACAAGTTGCTCTTTGTTAAATATATATGAGGTGCTGATAACCTTCCCTTTCGTGTTGGCTTTTTGGATTGGGAATGTTTGGACGTATAGCTCACTAGTTCCCCACGCCTTTTTTATTAGTATTATTAAATGAATTGGGTATCTTTCTAATCCCATGAGATGGACGGTTATTTGGCCTTTCAAGGGACTTAAAAGATCTCTCTCTCTCTCTCTCTCTCTCTCTCTCTCTCTCTCTCTCTCTCTCTCTCTCTCTCTCTCTCTCTCTATATATATATATATATATGGGAAATGGTACAATGAGGTCGACCGGTTGGAGTTGGATGAGCATTCACATGATGGTTCTTTTCTTTTATTTTTTATTTTTTATTTTTTCAAAAACATGTTTGAACGGTAGCTGCTGACAACGGTAACTATTGGTCCAACCGGTTGTGATAACTTCCAGTATATCGTGTGTTTGTGACGTCCACACATCCAGTAGATTGCCCGATAAGGAGGGCCACCATATGAAAAATCAGCTCCATCCACTCACAGGTGACAGCACCTTTGTATAACTGCTGATAAATGACATAAAACATGTGTGGTTGGCTGATGCTTGGATAGGGCGGCTTGGATAGGGCTGATTTTGCAAGAAGGTAACCCTATCAGTTAAACATTCAGCTCATCCATTATGTGTGTCTCATTTGACGAGGGGTCACACAAAGTTTCACTCATATCCAAAACTCATGTGAGCCCATCAAATGTATTTTAGATGTTCACATAATGTGACCTGATTTTTGGATATCTCATAACCTGGTGGAAACCCACCAAATTCACTGTGGATGTCCAACATCGATCATGATAGGGCCCATAGAACTCGACCTCATGGGACTCTGTGCTATGAGGTCGACCTCACATTACCATTTCCACATACAAACATATATATACATACACAAACATACATAAAAAAAAAAAAAATAATTGTTGGTCTAAGTGGCCCCATATTGTGACGTGTCTAAGACGAAATTATTTTTAGAGGACGAGAATGTCACCGTGCCATAACTGCTACTTGTACAGAGGGTACTCATCTTGTAAAATGTAAGGTTTTCTTAAGAGGAACAAGAGCCTACCAAAAACTAAAATTCAACTTACTCTTTAGCCGATGATCTGTTTATTTTAATCAAACAACCGTGAACACATAGAAAGGATTTTTTAGTTTTTGGTTTGAAGATGTTTGTGGCCCAGTATTACACTAACTTTGTGCATTAATTCTGATATATTTCCTTTGGTGTGGTTCATCTATGATGAGATTTGTCCTCAAACCTAGGCTAATGACATGAAATTGAAACCTAATACATGTGGATGTGATAGATTTTCTTTTAGACAACCCAGTGGGCCCCACATAAGATGTGGATGTGTTGAAAACATGAGGCCCAAGCCATACGAGGGCCATTTGGTTGTTTTCTTATTCCTTGATTATGTTTTTTTTCATTAAAGAGGAGAAGGGTGTAAAGGGGAGGATGGTGTTTTTTTTATTCAATTCCTTCTTCATTTTTGGTTTCCATTATAGTTACTTTGTTGGGTTTTTTTATTGGGTATGAATATTGGTGGGAGTTTATAAAAGGGAAAATGGTGTGGAAGAATGCTTTAATGGATGAATTTTTATACTAGAATGATGTTATAATGAATGAATTTTGTAAGGAAAGAATGTTGTAATGGATAAATATGATAAATGTTGGAATAAATGAATGTTGTAATGGATGACTTTTGTAATGGATAAATTTTCGTAATGAAAGATTGCTGAGATAGAAGTATATTGTATGGTAGATCATCGATATTCATTGTTAATCACCCATATTCTATGTGGATCGCCCATATTTTCACTGTGGATCACTGATATTCAGTGTTGATTATTGATATTTACTATGGATCGCTAATATTAAGAGTTAACTTCTAATATTCAATGTAGACCACTAATATTAAGAGCGGACCGCTAATATTTTCACTATGTTCGCAGATATTCACAATGGGGTACTAGTAAGATGAAAACGGCTATAACTCCCTTTGTTACATATCCAATTTAAGTGATCTTGTACTTGTTGGAAATGTAATTTGATGAACTTTCAAATGGATTTGAAATCATCTCATTTTGATACCATTTGATTGCACAAAAAATGGCCCAAAGTTCATTAAGATTAATATGAATTGTTGGTATTGGTCTGATGAAAACGTTCACAACTCCCATGTTACATATCTAATTTAGGTAATCTTTTTCTCTTTAAAAAGGTAATTTGACGAAGTTTAAAATATCTTTGGAATAATATCATTTGGACACCATTTAATTACCTAAAAGTGGGCTGAAAGTTTATCAAGATTATTCTAGGCCATCAATTTAACTAAAATGGTCATAACTCTCTTATTACATGTCTGATTTGGGTGATCTTATAGTTGTTGGAAAGGTAACTTAATAGCATTGTAACTGACATTAAAATAATCTCATTTGGAAACCATTTTATTTTTCAAAAGTAGGCCTAAAGTTCATCATTCACTATGGATCTTTGATATTCACTGAGGCCTAGTTTTGGGGTCACTTTTGGGCAGTCAAATGGTCTCCAAATGTATTATTCTAAATTGAACTGAAATTTTATCAAATTAACTTTCTAACAAGTATAAGACCACCTTAATCGGACACACAACGACGAAGCTATGGTCGTTTTCATCAAACTAGTACCTCCTAGAGAATATCAAGATCCACAATAATTTTAATAAAATTTGGGCCCACTTTTAGGGAATAATCCAAATGAGATTATTCTAAATCCATTTGAAATATCATCAAATTACCTTTGCAATGAGCATAAGCTCACCAAAATCAAACATGTAGGGATTTATGGTCGTTTTCATTGGACCGGTACCCCATAGTGAATATCTGCAATCACCGTGAAAATATTAGTGATCGATAGTCAATATCAGTGGTTCACAGTGAATATCAGTAGTCCGCTCTTAATATCAGTGGTCTATAGGGAATATCAGCACTCCACTCTTAATATCAGTGGTCCACAGTGAAATCGACGATCCACACTGAATATTGGCAATCCACTATGAAAATATCAACAATCCATAGCGAAAATATTGACGATCCATAGTAAATATGGGCGATTCACAGTAAATATCGATGATCCACTACACAACATTTAAAATATTCTGTTAGTACACTAATTTATGCAACTTATTTTTCAAACACATGTATCTATGTGTCCGGGAGTTGGATAAGCCCTTGGAAATTGAAGACCAAAAACACATGAAGACTGGATCATCAAGGAAGTGAAGAATAGGTAAATGAGGTGCCTTGGTGACCCTAACCTTAACCCAAAATAACCCTTAAACCTCTAGATGATCCTTCCCTTAATAGGAAAATCTTGTGTGATTATCACTTAGCCTTAACAACCTTATTGGAATATGATAAGATAGGTTATAGAGGTCCCGATCTACTAGAAAATAAACTGCCCAAACCAGGAGACTTTTTGTTCTGCTTCATCAAAGTTTGATCGATCGAGTCGATCAACTGAACATGACAAAAAATGTCCAACAAGCAACTGGCCTAAAAATGATTTAAGTCAAGCACTCGAGGTATAAGCTTGATCGCTCGAGGAATCCTTGATTCCTCTAGAGCGATCGAGCGCGATCGATCGAATATGGCCAAACTAGTCCAACGAATTCATTTAACCACTTTTTGGTATAGCTTGATCAATCGAATATGGCCAAAATAGTCCAATGAGTTCATTTAACCACTTTTTGGCCTGGCTTGACCGATCGAGGGTCAAGTTCGTTCACTCGAGCCTAACCACTAGAGATCCGTTGGAGCTTTTTTATGATATATATTGCAGTCAGATCTTTGAAAAAATTATGGATTTTGGCATTTTAGATACCCTAACACATCCCAAGCTTTACCTAAACTTCTATGTTCAATCCCAATGAGATCTATGCAATCTTCTTAATGATTTCACTCTAATAAGCATTCTAAGTTTTTTTTTTTTTTTAACAAGAAGACCATGATCTCAAGTCTTTTTTAGAGTCTAGACATCGATTCTATTGAAAAATTCTAGTGTTTCTCAACCTCTAAAGTGTCCATAAGGGAGAATCCCCTAGTTGTAGGAGATTTTACCCAACTCTCATTACCTTGGTTACCTCAAAGGAGTATTGCATGAAAGGTGTTTGATCTTGGATCTAAAGCATTGGCAAACATCAGCATCAACGATCGAGTGAGCAATTGAGGAGCAAATTTAAACACAGGAGATCTTTGAAAAAGTGACTCAAGCACAGTACGTCAAAGGGGCTTAATTTGAAAAGTAAGTGTCATTTAGTATGTCTATATTATATTTTCTTGTATAGAATTGAGGGTAAGAATTTATAACCCAAACTTGATAGGTTCTTGTGAATGACCTAAGCTCTTGTGTAGGTCCGAATTCACCGGACATAAATTCGTACGTGTTAGTCTTTGTGGGAGCCATGATAACATCTAAATAGTGTATATTTATCCTCCCAATTGTATTAGTTTCCATGCATTTAAAGTGCTAGATTGGTTAACTGATATATATTTTGTATATGCGAGGTAATCTGAAAGACAAAAATGAAATCATGCTTAAGAATGATGATTAAATCTCAAAGACTAGTCAAGTGAAGACTTTGATGTTTGCAGGTCATTATTAAAGATTTCACATGCCAAGGATCCAAAAAAAACCAAGTACAAAGGATAAAGAAAAGACTGAAAAATCATATAGTGCAATAACAGAAATAACATGTTATTCAATACCATCTAAGGTTGGTTCAATCCAACTAAAAGTGTATAGAACAGTCTAGCAAAAAATAGTGATTTTCATATTTAATTCAGCTCAACACTTAGGTGTGACTGAAGTTAGGTTTAGTGCCACCGAAGGAGGGTTCGATCCGACCTGAGGGAGACAAAGACTTCAGATGAATATTGAAGAAATTCAGCTGATCTAGTCGAGGTGAGAAAAGTGATGTTCGATGTGACCAAATGTCACAGTCGATGCAACTGAAGCGTAATAAAGTGTGAATTTTTAAAGTCGGTGCGAATCAAGTCTATTTAAAGAGGTGTTTTAGGCTTTTCTAAATACGAATTAAGGCTTGGGAGAGACCTAAGAGTGACAGAGCTTCTTTCGAATCATCATTCCTTCTTATTCATTTGGTTCTAGTTTATTTTTCTAGTTTTTCCTCTTTTTTGGTTTAAGATGTTAGTCATGTTTGGGTAATCTCTTAGGTAAGGCTAAGGGATGAACCTTTTAATGGATATTGGATAATTAATTCATTTTTAATGAAAGTTAAGATTTTTATGTTGAATTGTGATTGCATGTGATTGAATTCCTAGATTAGAAAATAAATCAATCTATAAATTTGATGATCTATTGTCACCTTTGAGTACATTAGATGCTTTTAATTCTCTACGATATGATTACCTAGATCTTAATAAGAGATTAAGCCTATTGTAATTCTAATATGTAATGGATGTTTATGATTGATATTACTACGTTATCTTCCTATTAGAATGGATTTGAATCCAAATCTAGTTAAGTTATCAATTCGAGAAGATAAATTAAGTTCAAGGTCTATTGATTGGGGATTCCTAGATCATTATTCATTTTTATTAATTATTTTTAAAACCCTTCTACTCTGCTGGATTAGAAACCCAGACCAACTGTTATTCTTTGATTAGTTCTTAGTGTATTCTCATCAAAGTCCCTATGAATCGACCTTGGTTTTACTGAGTTGTTACTACATCGTAGCCCTATACTTGGGGTTATTAACCTTTGGGTTCAATCAAGTTTTTAGCACCATTGCCTAGGACAATTGTACTAAGAATACTTAGGTTTAGATTAGGTATTGTTTCTAGTTCTAACATAGGCCTTAATTTTTAGGATTTTGATCTCTGAATTGCTAGGAGAAGTATTTTTACAATATTTTTATTCTCTAGATACTAACAGTTTTTTTTTTTTTTTAACATAATTCTCTAGCTCTAGTTCTTCTAATTAATAATCATCTCCACTTCTTCCAGTTGCCTTCTAGATCTCTTGATTGCCTTAGAATACTTTTCCATTATAGGATTTTATTTTTAGGATTAGAACTTCATTTCTTTCATGTCCAAGTGGATGAGGGACCATACATACTGACTTTTAAGTGAAGGAGTTCTAGTCGACGGGCGGGCTTTCCATCCACCATCGAGTTCGAAAATATCTTAGTATGCCTGAATCATCTTAAACCATGGTTGAATATAAGCCACACTTTGATGATAACATGGATAAAACTAGATAAAATTTTAATGAAATTTCTGTGTGGAACACACCACCAGTTGTTCACACCCATTTCAGTTGTACCCTGTTAAAACCAATCAGAGCAGGTTACATGTGATCTGTACAGGCACGCATGCCGCACTTAGAGATTGACTTGCAGATATGTATGGAGTTGTCTTGGGAAGTGGAGTCACGACGTATCAGTCGGTGCTGTGTAGCACAAGAGTGGCTGAAACTAGGGTGGTCAAGTTAGAATAATCAGGTAATGGATAGCGTAGAAAAAGGCGGTCGAGATCGAGCGGTTGCGAGATAGATGACGTAAAGAGAAGTGAAGGAAGCAGAATGTGAGAAGAATCCGAAAACCAAATAGAATAGTGGAGAGTGGTTACAGTAGCCATCAGAATGTGGGAAGGATCCAAAATGTTTGGATTAAAGCTATAAATAGCAAAGCAAATCAAGAAGAAATTTTGTCTCATATCAATCCATACAAACCTAATCTATCTTTTAAGTATCTTTTACTTACCAGTCAATTTAGATTATAGAGTCTAATCCTTTACTTTCTGCCAAGCAAATTGCATTTCTTAGTATAACCTTTTATTTTCCAGCTCCTTGTTTACATTTTGTAGTGTAATTCATAGTGGTAATTAAATAGTTGATAAGCCTTAGCTATAATTTGAGTTCACACTCGCATGTTGAATTTAGTTCATTTATCGGGAAGGAGTTCTTCAGCTATTCTTCGCGATCGATTGTAAGGATTTCTCTCTCTTTAAATTTCATATATATTAAAAAGTCCTTTCGTACGGAAGGCAACGGAGTAACCCATCATCAGAGGATGAACCCCACCCTCTGAAAATCGCCTAATCCAATTTACACATCGAGCGAGTGGCTGAATAGGCGGTCGATCCCCCCCAGACCTCGGTCATACGCTACGTGTTTACCTACCTCGGCACTCAGGGTCATTGTTGTTCAGTTCGAATTAGAGCCACAAATCCAATTCTGGCATGCCCGCACACTAGTGTAGAAAACAATGATGAACACTAGATAGGATGATGCATGATGAGAACGAGGCATACTACATTCCCCGGTTTGAACTTTAAGAGATTACCTGCAACCGGCAAGAACAACCACACCATCTTGTATGATTTTCTCAGTTAATGTAGTGACTTTCCATTAAAACAATGTCTTCATTCACTAAGACATGCTTAATAGGCAGATGGGCTGAGCTAACCTGGGAGTTCCTTAAGAGGTTCTTCCCAATTCATAAAAGCAACACCTTAAAGTACACCATCATAAATTTCTCCCAAAAGGAAGACGAGACATTCTTCCAATCTTAGGAGAGAATCAAGGACTTGTTACTCACATGCCCACACCACAATTATGAAAGTTGGTGAGTAATCAATTTCTTCTATGATGAACTGAATTTAAATATGCGCCAATTTGTTATGATGATATGCAATGGAGAGTTTATGATAAAGCATCTAGAGGAGGAATATGATTCCCTTGATATGTTGGTTGAAATGCATAATCAAGGGACGCCGCCACCAAATTAAGTAATTCGAAGCCTACTCCTAAAGAGAAAGGGGGAATTTATGCCCTCAAGGAGGAGGACAATGTGAATGCAAATATTACAAGTCTCACTCAAAAAGTTGAGGCCATGCAACTAAGGAAGGTGTAAGCAATCCAACCCACCAATGTGGCTATGAAAAGTGCATGTAGCATATGCGAGAGTGATGGACACCTTACGAAGGATTGTCCTACAATCTTAGCTTTTCAGGATGTGTTGTACGCTCAAGTGAATGACATGAATGCTTACCAACACCCATTTAGTGCGCCGAACTCTAAAACATACAATCTTAACTAGTGGAATCATCCCAACTTTGGTTAGAGAAATGGGCCAACCATTAATGCAAGCACTCCTCCCTAAGGACCTCCCCATGCACCTCAAAGTGCATCACAAGTGCAACCATAAAAGAAGATCCTTGAAAACACACTGCAAGCATTCGTGTAAGGGAAAATGCAATTCAATCATACCACTATGCATGCCATAAATGATCTCAAAATGTCAATTTCAAGGATTGCATCACACTTAACTGTTAGGGAGAAAGGGACCTTTCTGGCTAACCTCAACCTAAGCCAAAAGAACAATATGAAGTGAGTGATTCGAATCCTCCTAACCCACACGTGGAACAAGCAAGTCCATCACCACTCTTAAAAGTGAAAAGGAAATAGAAAAGACTATACTAATGAAGGCCGACACACCTAAGGATTCAAATAAATCTGAGAATGATAATGGACCAAGCCTTGCTCCACATGATAAAGAGCCGGTGTATGATAATTCAAGAAATCGGTTTCCTGAATTAGCCTAACATCGGATTTGTGGACGACATCCAATCAACAAAAGGGGTATATGTTACAAACTTCTCACTACGTTGATGCCGAATGGAGGCTCTGCAAGAGAATCCTAAACTTTCGTTATCTTTCGCCTTCTCATACTTGATTGATGATTTTAGACTGCATGTACAAATGTCTTATGGAGTGGGACATTGAGAAGAAAATCTCCTCAATAACTTTAAGCAATGCCTCTATAAATGATAACATGATAATGACTTTCAGAACCAATTTAGGGCCACCGATGACTTGTATTTTTGTGGAAAGATATTTCATGTTAGGTGTTGTACCCACATCCTAAACTTGATTGTACAAGATGGCCTTAAAACAATTGAGCCAATGATCGAGAACATAAGAGGGAGTGTGAAGTACATACAAGTGTCACCTTCACGATTATATGTATAGAATGAGATCGTGAAGCAGTTGAATTTGTCATTTCAGATGATGATGAAGCTGGATGTCATGATATGTTGGAATTTAACTTTTGAAATATTGGATTCAGCGATAACTTTCAGAGATGTATTCTCTCACTATCCAGAGCGTGATAGTGCATATCTTTGGTTGCCTTCTGATGATGATTAGTCAAGAGCTAATTTATTTCGAAAGTTCTTTTCAATTTTTTTACGAATGACTAGACTTTTTACGAGTAATGACCATGGGTATGTAGTTAAAGTTTGATAAGTATTAGTCTGAGTGCAGTCTGGTAATGGTCATTGTAGTCATTCTTGATCCTTGATACAAGATGTTCATAGTTTTATTCATCTTTAATAAGTTATATGGTAAGAAGAGCGGATCTGAGGTTGATAAGATTCGTGATGCAATTGTTGATTCGTACAATTTCTATGTACAAATTTTAGGCGTCGTAAAAGATAAAACTACAGCCGCAAGCCTATGTACTCCTTAAGTGGGCTCTAGTTCTGTTGTTGATGAACAACGAGACACGATCAAAGATTTCATGTCTTTCCTGGCACAGGTTCAAACTCAAATGTAGACAACCCAATCAGAACTTGAACATTATCTCAAGGAGCCACTTGTAAAGCACAAAGGTGAAGATTTTGAACTTTTAGATTGGTGGAAGTCGAAATCTCATGATTCACAATACCTTATGCTCTCATTAATGGCAAGAGACATATTATCAATTGTAATTTCAACCGTTGTGTTAGAATTTGCTTTTAGTACGGGGAGTAGGGTCGTGAACAAGTATCGAAGCTCATTTACACTATAATTAGTTCAAACGCTCATTTATACACAGGATCGGTTACGTCCAATCTGGGGGAAAGGGAACTCTGTTGATAAAGAGTTTGAGGAAGAGGAGAGTGATAAGCAAGATGAGACAGTACATACAATAATTGTATAAAAGAGACTAGAGGATAAGACACTGCATTCTATTTTTCTTGTATTTTCTTATAAGTTACAATAGGATTTTGATAATCATTTTTATGGACTTGAATTGTAATATTTGATCGGTAGATGGATATTTTTCTCTTTTCATTCATAATTTTAAATTAGTTAATATTGCTTAAATCTCACATCATATGGTTGCCTGATTGTGTTTATTCATCACTATATCTTAATTATATGTTACCTTAATCTAACCAGATATTTTTCTTTCTAAATAAACACCTATAGATATGTCATCAGAAGATGATACATTGGCAGATATTTGGGATTATGGAGTCAAGTCTACTCCCAGGATGGAAAGATAAAGTAATAATATAAGTTATGTGGAAAATAATTTGTTAACAAAACAAATCAGTCGAAATTACATTTAGCTTGTCGGGGAGGAGACAATCCACGATGTAGCAAAGCTCCTCAAGAAGTGCGGAACTTATTTCAAACCATTTTCAACTCAAATATAAAGACTTTCTCCACCCCATCCCCTACAACTACAACCAATATAACCAGCCACATAAGATATAAAAGTAGGCCTATTATAGTTGAAGAAGGGTTAAGTAGAGGAAATGCATTCACAGTTAGTAGAGAAGAACAAGAGAGACTTTAAAAGAAAGTTTGAAAATGGCATCCATAACCAGACAACAACATCCACCCCCTCCGAAACAAGATGATGCTCAAGCAGGTACAAGTAAATCATCAAAGTTTTTTAAAAGTCTCGTAGCATTTTATAGGCGGTTGAGAATCCCGTACAAATCGGATCATAAAAAGCGGCTTAAAAAACTTGTTGAATATATGAATGAAGACGATGGAAAGTCATCTCCACCATCTGATTCAGCAGAGGTAAACGACCATATTTTGGACACCTACAGATTAAAGTCATCACAAAGTTCTCCCGCAGTTGAAGCTATAAAAAGATAACCGAAGGATAATTCTGGTGACGAAAATGGAGGTGGAGGAGGGGGTTACTATTATGGACAGGGTTATTCAAGTTACACGCCACAAAGGTATTTATCATACAGAGCTTATTGAATGAATGAAAGTTTTATTTGTCTGTATGTGGACATGGTTTATTTACTTTTGATTTTTGAAAGTGTTTATTTACTTTGTTATTTTTATGGACATAGTTTATTTACTTTGGTTGAAATAAAGATATAAAAATCAGAGTACAAGTAGGCCACACTGCACTAACCTAGCATTATTGGGAGCAATTTTACATTATTTCCATTGGTGTGGCACCCTATGGCATGTAATGTTTGGTCTAATTAACAGTGGACCCTATGGACCCTGTGGCATGAAATGTTTTGATCTGTCAACATTACATTGACGGTGAAAATAAAATGTTAATGGTAAAACAAAATGCAATGAGATAAACCATACAAAAGCTACCTGATCGAATTGTCTCCTGAGTTTTATTTTTAAATAGTGAGCCATCCATCCTAGTTCTAGTAAATGGGTGGACCCGATCAATACATGACCCACCACATGTTCTATGGAGAGATAAGTCATGGGTATACCATAGCGAGTCCAATTCTTCCTATTCTACCAGTAAATAGGTGAACCCGATCAATAAATAACTACCATATCAACTTTTTTATTATTATCTGGCCAGCCAGCCTGATGTGACCCGATCCGAATCGGTGCGAACTCAATTTGACTCGATGACTGAGTTGGACTCAGTTCGGGTCAACCCAGCCAAGAACCGGACTCAGATCGAGTTAGCCATGCTAGACTCGATATCGAGTCGGATCAAGTTCAGGTCAGGTATTTTTCAAAATCGGATCAAGTTCGGGTCGCCTAACTTAGTCCGACTCAATTCGATGCCCACCTCTAGACTTGGGGGCAAGTGTTAACCTCATATCCTACCCATTGTACGAACATTTGGAGCTTGGAGAATTGAAACCCACCAAGTCGACCTTACAACTTACTGATCGATCCATTCGTATACCAAGGGGGGTAGTTGAGGATGTGTTAGTATAGGTTGATAAGTTCTACTATCCAATAGACTTTATAGTCTTAGACACATAGCTGGTTATAAATGCTAGCACTCAAATTCCGATCATCTTGGGATGCCCATTCCTAGCCACTTCAAATGTTATAATCAATTGTCAGCATAGAGTGATGAAGCTGTCCTTTGGGAACATGATGTTGAAAGTGAACGTATTTAATCTCTGCAAGCAACCATGAGATGTAGATGAGATCTACGAGGTAAACATGATTGACACACTTATGGAGGAGGAGCTAATATTGATGACAATCTGTGACCCCTTAGAATCCTGTATTGCTCAATTTATAAATTCTAACAATCACATGATATTGCATATAATGAGCCATGTATTAAATTCTAAGCCAATACTTGAAACTAACTAGTGGAGGCGAAGCTTTGAAATATTACCCCTTATGGACTCAAAGCCTTTACCATCTAGCATCAAGTCACCGAAGCTTGACCTAAAACCATTGCCATCTATGGTAAAATACATTTATTTAGGTCAATGAGACATATATCCAGTGGTAATTTCCTCTCACTTGGATGATGAGCAAGACAGCAAATTGATTGTTACTCTTAAGAATCACAAGAATGGCATAGGATGGACTATTGCGGATCTTAAGGGAATTAACCCCCTAATTTCCACTCACTAAATACACCTAGAGGAGAATGCTAAAACATGAAAGAACCACAATGCTGATTAAATCCAAATATGAGACTTGCGGTTAAAATGGAGGTGTTGAAATTATTGGATATAGGTATCATCTACCCTATATCTAATAATCAATGGGCGAGCCCAACTCAACTGGTACCCAAGAAGTCTAAAATTACCATTGTAACCAATGCAATAATCAACTCATGCAAAGTAGAGTTACCACTAGTTGGAGAATGTGCATTAACTGCAAGAAGATTAATACCATACGAGGAAAGACCACTTTTCCTTAACTTTTGTTGATCAAATTTTGGAAAGATTGGCTAGTCATTCTTAATATTTCTTTCTAAATGGGTACTCGAGATACAATCAGATTGAAATAGCCCTGAAGATTAGGAGAAGACCACATTCACTTGCCCTTTTGGTACCTTTGCTTACCGAAGGATGTCATTCGGGCTATGTAATGCTCTTTCGACATTCTAGAGAAGCATGCTTAGTATCTTTTCAGATATGGTTGGGCAATTTCTAAAAGTGTTCATGAAAAACTTCTCCATTTTGGAAGTACGTTTGACGAGTGGCTCAAGCACTTGAACTTGCTTTTAACAATGAATGAAGAGAAAAACCTTATCTTGAGTTGGAAAAAGTTCTACTTCATCATTCAAAAGGGAATTGTCCTTGGACATATGATCTTGTCTAATGGAATTGAAGTTGACAAGGCCAAAATAGATTTGATTTCTAATTTTCTGACTCCCAAAAGCATATGTGGCATTCACACCTGTTTCGATCATGTAAGATTTTATAAGATGTTTATTAAAGATTCCAACCAAATCTGTAGACCATTGAGTAACCTCCTTTAAAAGGATGTCCCATTTGAGTGGATTGACTCATGCCAAGAGGATTTTACAAAGCTAAAGGGTATGTTGATAACTACACCAATTATGCATGCACCCGATTGGGGCATTCCTTTTAAAATCATATGTGATGTTAGTGACTATGCTATTGGGGCCGTGTTAAACTAAAGGAAGGAGAAGAAACCATGTGTTATCTACTATACAAATAGAATGTTGAATGATGCCCTGATAAATTAATCCACCATGGAATAGGAACTCCTTGCCATCATCTTTGCTCTGGACAAATTTAGGTCCTACTTGATTGGATGAAAAATTATAATTTTCACTGACCATGCGGCACTTAAGTATTTTCTCTCAAAGAAGGATGTTAAGCCCTGTCTTTTGAGATGGACTCTCCTACTCCAAGAATTCAACTTTGAGATACGTGACAAGAAAGAAGTAGAGAACGTAGTAGCGGACTACTTATCTTGACTTTTTTTTTTGGATTACCTTGTTAGTACAAGCTCCACTATTAGCTGAAATTGCGGTAAAACTGCTATTACTAAAGTATAGAAGTATGTCCAAATGTCCTAGAGGGGGGTGAATAGGACTTCAAATATTATTTTCCTATAATAACAAACAATGCTTAACTTTAATCAAGATGAGTAAGGCAAAGTAATTATATGGCATCCAGGTCAATAGAGGGTCCAAAACACATAGGGTTACACAAGATTTTTATATAAATAAACTTGCCTATAAAGATAGTGTAAGTGCTATAATATTTTAAGTACACTTCACACTTTGTTTGTCAAATTTCATTTAAGTGAAAACATCTTATCAAGTGATCTTCAAGTATAATTCAAGATCAAAGTTCAAAATAAGTTCAAAATCTAGTAAAAGATCAAGACCAAGATCTTAGTAGAAGATCAAGCTCAAGATCAAGTTGAAGATCAAGCTCGAAAGACAACATGAAGTCAAGATCTACTAATGTTCTAGTAAAAGATCAAGCTCAAGATCAAGTTAAAGATCAAGCTCGAAAGACAACATGAAGTCAAGATCTACTAATGTTCTAGTAGAAGATCACGCTCCTTAGAGAAGTTCAAGTCTCTAATCTACTTCAAGATAATGAAGTTCAATCTATATAGGTATTATAAACCCTAGAAAGACCTTAGGTTTAGGTGCTTTCAAAATCTATTTAAAATTAGATTTTTATGCTTGTATTTGATTGAGTTTCGACCAACTTAAGTTTTGGCTCAACCAGCCCTAGTAAAAACTGAGGAAACAGAAAATTCTATTGCACCTTTGACCAGTCAAGTGGTCTACTCACCCAGTTGAAGGACAATCTTCGACCAGTCGAGAGTTTCTCGGCTCGAAGTCCAGCAACTAAATTAATTTAGATTTTGGCATCTTCGACCAGTCAAACACCATGTTCGACCAGTCGAAGACCACCTTCAACTAGTCGAGTAGGACCAGTCGAACGTTTGTTGAATCTTATCTCGCTCAAATACAGAAATCCATTAGAACAGAATCCGGTGCTTAGGCCAGTCGAAGACTGCCTTAGGCCAGTTGAACAAACAACTTTTTTGCTTATAAATTGAGGTTCTCTCTCAATTCAAATTATTCAATTATCACAACTATAATCCTTCTACAAGAGAGAGAGAGAGAGAGAAGCCTCAGTTATTATCAAACTATTGAACGGTTTTTATAAATCATTATATATCTTTTTTGTTTAATTTCCTTAATCTTAAACTCTGTATTCTGATTCTAAAAAGAGAGTGAATACTCTTCTTATTGAGATTTAAGAGAATTAATACAAGTAGCCACTTGGGTTAATTTTAATTAAAATTAATATAACCTTAGGCTTTTTCTATCGGACTGAATATTGAACATTTGACACATTTAAGAAAAGCAGTTCTTCGGCTATAGCTTCTTCTGCGGTGAAGATAAGTATACATTTATTTTCTATATTTGGTTTTTCTGAGATAGCTAGAAAATCTCGATGTTGGTTTCTCTAATATAAGCAAGAAAATCTCAGTGAGGGATTTCGTTGTTTATGATAGCCCGGTAAAATCGCAACTCTATCAGGTTTTAAGGTGATCTTGTGAAAACCTTGTTCTTAGTGAAAGCCAAGATTACATGGATAGTAATTTTGGTAGTGGAGTAGGTGTGGCTGTTTTAAAACAGTTGTTGACACACCAAACCACTATAATTCTTGGTGTTGTGGTAAATGATCTTATCTTTTTGCAGTGAACATTTATAATTCTTTTTATGTTAAATTGGTGAATGCTTGTAATATTTGTTTTATTTAATCTTGCTCAGTTTGGGATTTTGATTTTTATCACGTTCGTGAAATAAGGTTGTCCTACCTAAATTTGTTTGGGTGAAGGTTGTCCTACGAATCAGTTTAAATCAATGTTTCAATACTAGTATAATTGAAAGCTCTGATTTATTTATTATTCAGTACTTTATTCGATTATTTGGTATAATCCTATTCTCCCCCCCCCCCCCCTAAGGACTTTGTAAGCTCTCCTTTTCAGATGGTGTATGTGATAGTGTGTGGGATGTGATTCCTGTCAATACTTAGACATTTACTAAATCATACATTATAATAATCATTCGATAAACATAAGCATAATTAGATCAATGCACAAAAAGTAATCCTAAACACAATCATATATAGTGGTTCGTCTACTTGCCTACTCCACTCCCGGCAGATAAACTCTCTCCTAGAGTGTACCGGATTCTACCATCCAATGGTTTTAAATCAAGTTTGTCATGAACCTTTATAACCTACACAAGGTTAACTTAAGGAGGCTACACAAGGAAACCTTAAGTGCCTACACAAGGCGACGAGTCTTACACAAGGACACACTTTGGAGCCTACACAAAGGCAATGAGTTCTACTCGAGAACTCTTCTGGGATCCTACACAAGGTAATCCATGCCTGCACAAGGCAAACACGTCCTATACAAGGACAATATATTCTCCCATCAGAGGCCTTATAAAAAGGTCTTGGCGAGTTTTTCACTCAAATTCTGAATCCCAATTCTACACAAGGAAAGGGCTTTAGATTCAACGGACTCTTTATACTTCCAAATAAGTGAATGAGCCCCTTTCTCACACAATTTGAAGATCTTTGTTGATGAAGAGTCTTCTGTTCCCTTGAACCGCAACCACTTCTGATGTTTTGATAAATGCTCTGAGGTTGTGAGGTTTAGGGTTTTGGAGCTATCTTCTCTATTAAATGATATGAGCTAACTACTTAGAGAAGATTCCCATGAGCAAGCATTCAAGAGTTCCAGTACAATGATTTTCCTACAAAAGGTGCTGCTGGAAACTCAATCAATGCCAGAGTTCATAATTCAATCCAAGTAAAGAATATGACAGTAAATGTACGTGTTATGGATTAAATGATGAACTCTTATGGGAAAAAAAAAAAGACTTGAGGATGAGGGTATGATTGGTTACAATAACTCTCTCAAGATCCTTCAATTCTTGCTCTCTTTACTAAGAAACAATCCTCGGTATATATAAAGAAGATCCCAACAGGAAAAAAATGGGCAGAAATCTGCCCTTGTCAATGCTATTGAGTAGTCTTCGATAACATCAAAATTTGAACTTCGATGTTATCGAGCCTTCTTCGATTGCATCGACATCTTACACACATATATTCATTTTTGTGTAGAACAGTTTCTGCTCAATTTTATGGAGCACCCTTTGATTCTATCGATGTACACTTTGATGTAATCGAGAGGTGGTTCGATCTCATCAAATTCTCTTTAGAAAAATTACCTTTGGTTGTTGGAAGATTTTGTCTCAATTTTCAATACTATCGATCATAATTCGATGCTGTCGAATTTTGAACTTCAATAACACCGAATGGTCTTCGATGTAATAAAAAAGATGTATATACCTAAATGGCTTGCTGGACAAAATGTTCCTAATTTTTTATGTATCGAACAGTCTTTGATTCCATCGAGAACTTACTCTTAATGTAGTCGAAGGTGACTCAATTATATCGATGAATACTTAGAGAATATTTTTTGTGTAGAGGGAGTACCCTAAGTCGATGCCATCAAAGCAGGCTCAATACCATCGAAATTTGAATTTTGATATCATCGAACTCTATTCAATATAATTAATATTTCTCAGTAAATGGTGATTTTATTGCTGAATAGAATGGGCCTATTTCTCAAAGCAATCGAACCATGTTCAATAAAATCGAAAATGTCTTTGATTACAAATTGATGAAATTGATTTTACCTGTACAGTTCATGTTTACTCCTCTAATATTTCAAGTATTCAAAATTTAAGCTTACGAAAAGATGATTTAAGATATATTGGGGGTAAGACTTAGTTAAATGGGGTCATATATCTCAAGGGTTTGGTTAGGGAAGTGAGGCTTCGTTTACTTGTTTGGAGCACTCGAGTTTCTTCCTGGTTGAGGTCTTGATCTTGTAATCTTCATCTTGGGGTTCACTTGAAGACTGACTCAATACTCATGTAATCTGACAAACTAGGACACTTTCATTAGCCACCCCCACTAGGGAATCGATACCAAGACCTCAATGTTAAAATGAGGATATCTTCACTCAGTCTACCACTTGAGCTATGGATCGAGGTATACCACTTATCTTGAGGAATTTGTCCATCATGTTCATTAAGAAAAGTAAGAAGGAAAAAAAGTACCGAGCTAAAAAATAGTTGTAAAAAAGGGTTACCTATTGAATTGTCCATGAAAAGAATGTCTGGTAAAAAATAAAAAAATAAAAAAATAATAATAAATTGAAAATGAGAAATATAATGAAAGTCATCGAAGAAAAAATCAAGATCTTGAAGAGTGAAGTGTTGAAATGTAAAACAAGTTTTGGTTTGTTTAATTTGATCATTTCTTTGATTATCATTGTGGATATGAAAGTGGAAGAACTAGATCTATGGTGGTGTTCAGTCTAGGTTACATGTTCTATTCATGAAATATAATGTTGGGATTTATTCAATTATATTATTATTATTACTTTAAAGCCAATCGGAATATTTATTAAGGTACTGAAACTTAGGTGAATGATATGCTTGATTTAGTTCTCTCTGGATTGCATTGGTTTGAAATTACTTGAGATTACAAGATTAACTCTCTTTGGAATTTATTTTTGAATTCAAAATTTTTCGCATGTTTTTCTCGGCACTAGCAAAATGCTGGTTAGGGGTGTGATAACATCTAAATACTGCATATTTATCCTCTCAAAGATGATATCATGCTTAAGAAGGAGAATTAAAGCTCAAAGACTAATCAAGTGAAGACTTGGATGTTTGGAGGTCATTATTAAAGAATTCACATGCCAAAGATCCAAGGAAACCATGTGCAAAGGATAGAGAAAAGACTGAAAAATCACACAATTGAATAACAAAATCAACAGACTGTTCAGTCCCCACCTAAGATTGGTTCAGTCTGACTGAAAGTGTACAAAACAATCCAACAAGAAATAATGATTTTTAGAGTTAATTCAACTCAACACTTAGGTGCGACTGAAGTTAGGTTTGATGCCACCAAAGGAGGGTTCAATCTAACCTGAGGAAGACAAAGAGGTATTTTAGGCTTTTTTAAATACAAATTCGAGCTTGGGAGAGAGACCTAAGAGTGATAAAGCTTCTTCGGAATCATCCTTCCTTTGTAATCATTTGGTTCTATTTTTCTTTTTCTTTTTTATAGTTTTTTTAGTCATGTTAGGCTAATCTCTTAGCTATGGATAAGGGATGGACCTTTTTATTGATATTTTATATTTATTTCATTTTTCAATTAAAGTTAAGGTATTTATATTGAATTGTAAATGGATGTGATTGAATTCCTAAATTGGAGATGGAATTAATCTATAAAATTGATTAATCTATTGTCACCTCTAGGTACATTAGAGGCTTTCGATTCCCTGTGATGTGATTACCTAGATCTTCATGAAAGATTAAGCCTATCATGATTATAATATATGTTGGATGTTTATAATTGATATTATTATGTTATCTTCTGATTAGAATGGATTGGAATCCAGTTTTTGTTAAAGAAAAAGCATTATAATAGGCAACAAGCTTCACCTCTTAGCTCTAGTTAAGAGATTAGCCAACCAAAGATATGATTAAGTTAAAACTCTTAAAGAAAAATATGAAAAACTAATTAAGGAAGAAAAAAGAACTCCTTGGAAGAAGTTAACCTTTTACTCTACTCCTCTAATCCTAATTCGTGTTTAAAATCCCTTATAGAACCCAAATATATAGGCTTTGTTTGGCTGACTTTGGAAACTACCTCAATTTTACGTACTATATGCACCTTCGATGGAACTTCGATGTCATCAAAGTTGGAAGTTCAAGTTGAGTTCGAATTGGAAATGCACGCCTTTCGCATTGTGTAAGTTGTCAATGTCATCGAACAGTCTTTAATGTCATCGAACAACTCCTCGATGCATTCAAAATTGGTCCAAAACTGTCCAGTGAGTTGAGCTTGAAAAATCAGAAATTCTCCTTGTCATCGAACTGGTTTCGATGATATAATAACTTACCTTTGATGGCATCAAAGGGTCTTCGATGGAAATGAAAATTTGATTTTTCGCTAAATTCTCGATGTGATCGATCGTCATTCGATGACATCAAACACTTACTTTAATGTCATTGAAATGTATTCGATGCAATCGAACAGTCAAGTTTAGCAGTTCTGAATTTCTGCACTTTATAAATTCAATTTTCTTACTTCTTCACTTGGTTTCCTTAGATCTTGGACAATCTTGGCCTTCAAATATCCAATCCTTGCTTTGAAAATTCTTGAGCATTAAATCCATGCTTTTAGCATCATTTTCACTTTAAGCTCTCGAAATCACTTTACAAGACAAACATGCATAAATATATCGACTAAGTGATATCATGTTCATAAATCAAGGTATAAACAGGGAAAAATATGCAATATTTAGCACTCAACATTCACCTCTCTCATTTATGCTCTGATAGTTCCACCAATTAAGATCATGCGAGTCATATGTGAGTGTACTTGATGGTTATTGATAAGCGTTATCACCCATATAATAATTACACATTGTCTTCTTAACCGGTGAATGATAATTATTCTCCCTCATATAATCATGTATTGACTTATTAAACGACGGAAAATCATATCCCGGTCGGCTCTCAATTGTTGATTCAGTTAAATTACGAGATATAGGTTATTTTCTAACATGATAATCTAACAACCCTTGGCCAATTTCTCGTCTCTTAGAAGTTGATTAGAGTATTCTAGTGTCCACTCTTGTATGAACATGATGAAACCCTAATTCTTAACCTAAAAATAAAAATCCTACAACAATTAAGGAAAACAAGTAGAAGGTGTGAGGAGGGACGTTACCAGCAGAGATAAATTAAAATTAGATTCTCCTACTAACAAAAACAAGTAAACAATGTTAATGATATTAGAAAATCTAAAACAAAACCCATAAAAAAATTTCTGAAATTAAAGAACCTAAAAACCCTAGGTTAAAGAAAAAATCAGAAAAAAAAAAAAAAAAACCCTTGTCATCTCAGCCCATGTGCCAATGGACCGTAGTCTTAAGGAATGTAACCATGACTTAACCTTTTTTTTCAAGGATAAAGTGTTAAGTTGTCATCCAAGTCATGTCCAAGCATTAAAGAGGTGATTTCAGATATGTCACGGGTGTCGTGCACGACTGTCGTGGGGAGTCTCATATATGTTATGGTTTTCATGAGGCCAAATGTCTCATAGGTAGCGTGGTTAATAGAGTTATGGCGAATCTAAGAAAAGAGCATTGGAATGCAATTAAGTAAAATTTCGGGTATCTTAAGGGACAATCGATACTGAGATCATGTTTAGGAGACATGGAGCTTTAGGTGGAGTTATAGGCTATGTGAATACGGATTATGTAGGAGATGTAGACAACAAGAGGTCCACTACATGATATGTTTTCACATTAGTCGAAAGACCGATATGTTGGAGATTTATGTTATAATCTACGATAGCATTGTCTGCGAGAGAGGAAGAATATATGGTTGGGATGGAGGTGTCAATGGAGGCATTATAATTGAAGGTTCTAATTAGAGAACTTGGGTTAAAGAAAGAAGTGATTCGATTGCATTGGGATAGTGAGAATGATATCTATCTAGCGATGAATAAAGTGTATCATGTGAGAACCAAGCACATCTACGTGAGGTTCCATAAGATATAGGAACTCATTGCTTCAAGAGATATTCATTTTCAAAAGATTCATACATACAAGAATGTCGTGGACATGTTGACAAAGTCGATGACCATAGACAAGTCTCTTAATCAATCTCACAAGCCACTGATGAGATTGGGCACCCTTGCATAGGGGTGCGAATGGAGCTATGTTCTAGGTGGAGGATGCAGGGAGCGGTCTACGCTCAAGGTGGAGGCTAGCGTGAGAGATCATCAGGGTGACTTGGCAGAATTCAAATCAAAGTGGAGATTTGTGAATCCTTCTATTCTGCTAAATAAAGCTTTGTCGATCTGACTGACTGACTATCAATTCGACTGATAGAGTGTGGGTTTTCTCAAGAGAAGAGCATGTTCTATCGGTTCGACTAATGGTGGCATCAGCCTAACCAATGAATTCTGATTAAGTTATGCAGTTTACAGAAATCGGGGTATTTGAGCCTAATTACAATGAGGGCTTGGTAATAGGAGTGTTTTCTCTCGAAGGGTAAGGGTTTTACAAGATGAGAATGTTTTCTTCACTTGTTAGGGTTTGAGAAGGGATTTTCTCATGAGCTAGGGCTTTCCTTGGGTGTGCATTGCAAGGGGAGATTGAGTTGCTACAGTAATTGAAGAAGGTGAGTGGTGTAACTCTTATGCTTTTAATTATAGTAGAAATCTCCATCTCTTTGTCCCATGGTTTTTTCCCATAAGGGTTTCCATGTAAAAATTATGT
The DNA here is from genome assembly GCF_029962835.1 of Magnolia sinica. NCBI lineage: Eukaryota > Viridiplantae > Streptophyta > Magnoliopsida > Magnoliales > Magnoliaceae > Magnolia > Magnolia sinica. The sequence continues at coordinate 28,372,811 of NC_080583.1, forward strand.
GTTTGTGTTTTGCTTTGGTTGGTTGTGTCTATTTGATTATTTTATCTTCATTGAACATGCTTCTACAAAGTGAAGGATTAACAGTGGTGTTAAATCCAAATTTCTAATATCTAACGTTAATCAAGGTTTGTTATAGCTTGGAATTATAACAAAGTGGCATCAAAGCCCAATCAGATTCACAACAAGAATGTCTCTTTATATTAATGTTGATTTTATGAATGGAATAAATGATCGTGTATGAGATGTTAAAGTTTAAATACTATAATTCATGGGCTTGGAATTCAGTTTTCGAGTAGCCTTACTTGGGTCTTGAGCATCCCAATAGAATGAAAAATAGACAACTAAGAATGAGAGGAGAAATAAAATAGCTTTTATCATTATCTTGAAACATCTATTAGATAGATCTCACTTTAACTTATGATTCCAAAGTAGCACTTTTGTTTGATAATTCTACCCATGTGATCTATGGTTTGTAAACAACTGATGGTTATAATAATTTGGCCCTATAGACACCCCACCCAAAATGAGAATAAATTTACTCTTTGGCTTTTGGCAAGGCTTATCTAAAAACGTCTCTAAAAGAACCAAAACCCATTGAAAACCATGACAAGTCAAACAAAATGCACTTTAGGCTAGTCACGGAAGCAATCGACGGACTGGATCGATAGATTAGGAGCCCAACATATCTCATGTTGATCAAAGTACATAGACCCTACGGACACTCGAAGCGTACACCACTTCAGTAAAATCACTTCGACCAACATAGAAGGCCTCAAAACCTAGCTAGATTGGTAGGAAACCTTGGCTTGACCCTGGGGTGATCGATTGCCCGGATCGGCAGGTCCACAACAGTTGAAATTAGATAGTGGTCAATTTTCCAAGTTGTCCGAAGGTTTTTGGCCATGGACATCTTCGATCAATCCACAGTTCCTAGACTCCAATAGTAGGGAAATCCAAGCGGATTAAGTTCGAGGGATCTTTTGCACCTCCCATAGATAACTACTGGATCCGATTGGCCAACGCCAAACCCAATAGTAAGTAAATTAAGGCCATGCATCTCGGCTCTTAAAACCTTGAAAATCCTCCATATGTTCCATTTGACGTATAAAAACGGGCAAAATCGATATGAGGACCTTCAAGGACTGCCTGTCAACATAGTTTCCCCTCACTCATAGCCTCCCTTTTTATTCTTTGACTGTCAAAGCTGACAAAAGACGAGCAAACCCAGAGCCTATAAAGGAACACCTGTTTATGTCTACATAAATTGCATAGTAGCTAGTCTCTAAATAGTTAGCAATTGTCAATGACGAGGGTTTAAGGGCTTTGCAGGAGAGAAAACACTACAGGAGGGTTCCTTAGGTTTAGGGGTGTATTGGGTGACGGCGAGCTGAGATTTTGATGATGCTGAAGCCCTGCTCGACTCTAGAGACCACTAACATCGAAGTCACTAAAAGACAAGAGTAGGGTTAGAATCCGAAACATCTAACTATTTATTTTATAGAGAAAGAGTGTCTATTTTTTTTTTTTTTCTTTTTCTGTTTCTTCCCACATCTTAAATCAATTCACATCCCACTTGGCACATTTCAAGAGCATCAGAAGCACACGCTCAGTCTTTTATTTGCTGCCATCCTTCTCTCATATCTATATTCTTTCATTTTTATTTACTTTTACCTACTTGAGGACTCAAACCTTGCATAGCAGGGTTAGGCCCTTGTTTATTTTTTTCCCTACCTGAGATCTTAAATCCCACGTAGTAAGGTTAGATGTGATATTGTTGAAATTCCATTAAAATATCCTAACAACCGATAAATCATGTAAAGTCAGACACATTGTGTGGACAATAAATGATACCTAACTCCATCTCCATATCTGAGGCCCTTCCTGAAATCTACCATGCATATCAACCACAAACATCACGTAAGTGGGAGAATCTTGTTATACATTTTTCTAGCTAGTCATAGATTCTGAGATTCATCTTGCTAGTTGTGACTCGAGTCAAATGTATTTTTATGGCTGAGTCTAATATACTCCTTACACTAGCATCTCCAGTGATAAAGAGGTGAAGAAAATGGTAAAGCCGATATAGTGAGGGCGTCTGCTCCGGGTCAAAGGGTTAGGATAATTTGATTAACATGAATTCTGCAATATGGCTTGCTTATCAATGAATGAACCACTCTGATCCATGATTCCGTGGTCGTATATGTTATTCAAAAGGTTTTAGACATTGCGACGGTCCCATCAAGGTGGAGGGGTTAGGAAAACCCGAAAGTATGTGTATGTGTACGAGGAGGTCTCAAGTCCGGCCGGTTGGACCACACGATTCACCTAATGGATAACTTCTGGCCTATTAAGTGCAGGTGAAATCCAACCATTCTAATAAGCTTGCTCAATCATAAGGATCATATAAGCAAAAATCATCAGGATTTATTTATAAGGTGGGCCACACCATGAAAACTAATTGCATGAATTGATATCAATAGCATAATACAAATGCGGTCCACACAATGAGTTGATATAGAAGACTTTGAAATAAGGTGATCCACGTTATGGGGCCAACTTATTGGAGATATTGGATATCGCACGTACATAAAAGGTTGGAAGTTATCTATTGGGTGGGCCATAACTTATGGTCCCACCGGTTGGACTTGAGACCTTTTACATGTACACACATTTAAAAATGATGGTGAATGCCCAGTGGTAGACTCCTAGGAGTTTCAACACCTGGTCAGGGTTCGAGTACCTATTGGTGGTGAAATTCCACTACGGCGTAAGTGTGTGGGGGGTATGTGTGTGTAAAAAAAAAAAACCCCTTAAGCTTGTAGCTTTAAAGCCATCCTGACCGTACCACATGTTGTTGAAAAGTGTTTCACTAATAATATTGGAAACTGATAAATACAATAATATTGGTTTTACATGCAGCAATCATGAAACTCTGGCACTTTGTGACATGATGCGCACGTGAGTGTCACTATAGTCATACCCTTGCGTACATGCGTATGTTCCAGTACATATATACTGGGTATCTCTATGTCAATTTCTCCAAGGGAAAACAGTCCACGCGGTAAGTCTTATAAACAAAAGTTTTCTCTCACTCCATCCAATGTGGGATTAAACACAAAAGAAAATTTTCCTTGAATTTTCAAATTCGTTTTTGAATAAATGAAGTTTTCAAAAAGTTAATGATATTTTAAAACGATGTAAGGAGGATAAATTCTTATGGGAGTCGTGATTGTATGCAAGGAATCTATAATATGAACGTGAAGGCATCCCTTGAGCGATTTTCTTCGTAGCATCAGGATTTTATTCTCTAGATGGGGAAGCAAGCTTTTTAGCTAGTCATTTCAATACCTTTCTCTATAGATCACTCGAAAGATTTGTTTGGGATTGGCCCCTGACTTTCCAAACATGGTCCTTTTTAATTTTTATTTATAAAAATAAAAAAAATAAAAAAAATAAAAAAAAAATAATAATGTATCTTTAATTTATTCTTTAACTCTTTCATGAGCGAGGAGGCGGAATTCTGATTCTTATCAACAAGGGCTTGTTGTGATGCTCAATTGAATTGTGAATCATCAGTTCAATAAAGTAAAAATGACCCAAGACCCTATGGCACTATTTTATTTATTTATTATTCATATTGACCAACAAAACTCCAACTTGCAGAAGGGTTCAACACTACCGATTAGAGTGGGCCAGCCTCAACATTTCTCATTTCCCCTTTATCGAACCGAGTCAATGCAATTCACTTCAAGTGAGCATCCAAACGCATCATAAAAGATTTGGACGCCATCCATTTGGGTCTTCCAATGACCCTTTAATAAAAATCACACTACTCACAAAATACAAATTTTGAAATCCACACTATAGAGTTGAAACAATGCTACAAAAAATCTCTGGCCTACATAGCCATCAACACATTTTGATCTATGGTTGATTCGTTGTTGGTTTTTTTTTTTGGCCTCAGTGAAGGATACATGTTTCAAAATCTCTATACAAGACATGATTCTTGAGGGCTGTCCATGAGGTGGGCCCACCATATAGAGCCCCTGGCCTAAGAATCATGGCAACTTGCTCATCAATTGGAGCATGCATGTGTATTTAGGATTCACAAATGGCAAAACTTTGTTCTAGTTGTCTATTCATTTTTTACAAGGTGGCCCACTTGCTCTATGAATCAGGCTATTTCTTGTTTGAGGGCATCTACACATGAATAAGTATATTTTAGTAAATAGTTATCAGTTAAAAAGTATAAAATTTGGTTTCAAATATTAAAGCAAATTTTAAATCTCTTCCATTAATCTCTCTTTCTCTGGTCTTTCACTTTTCTTTTCAAATCTCTTCTGATTTTACTTGTCAATGCGGAATCTACTTTTAATATCCACAATCTATCATGTGGGGCTAACCTTTATGTGGACCGTTTATTATGTTGGCCCAGTTAGAGTCTTCCATATGAATTGTCCATTGTGTGGGGCTACCTTTCATGAGGACCATCCACCTTACGAGGCCTAACTTGGATGTGCTCTACTATCATTTGAGGCACACTTTAGATGTAGGTCATCCATCATGTTAGACATTCAATGTGGATCGTCCATCATACAAAACCCACCTTTAATGTGGATCATCCAACATCAGGGTCCAACATCAACATGGGTTGTCCATCATACGTGGCATGCCTTGGATGTGCACCATTGATCATTAGGGTCCAAACTTTTATCTAGACCATCCATTATATGGGACCCACCTTGATGTGGGTGTTCGCGCCTAAATTTTGGAACTTAGCTAAATGAGCCCTTACACATCCAATGGCATCTTTCTGCCACGTAAACTCAGCTTCAGCAGCCTTAGCCTGAAAATTGACATCATCATATTGCGACTAGGAAATAGAAAACCAACGATAAGCTTTGCGTAATCCGCATAAACCTTTGTCGGCATGAAAACGATAAGGCAAGTGCAGAGGACCTCACCTCTAGAAACAAGAAAATTTACGCCTACGGGCCTATACATACCACTGACACTTAATTTGACAAATATGCATAGATATACAAAGATAGATACATAGAGAGAATCAACTTCGGACAAGTACAGGACTAAGTAGGACTTGACAATTTGGAACTTCATGCCTAGACGCTCTAAAGTCAAGTCTCATTTACCTGAACATTTTTCCCCTTCAGTGAGAGTACCTTATGTCATTTGCTAGAACTCTATTAAAGGGATTGGCCATGTGCTACGTTTGAGCCTTTTCTAATACAACTCTGATGTATTGCGCCAAGAACTATTGGATCGAGCTACGTGTGTAGGGGCAACATAGACTTATAAATAGCATCTACACCTAAGTGTGAGTTCTTCTATACCCTACAGAAGGATTATTGATGCAGACAACCCATAATGTACCTCTCACACGTCCATGTCTTCAAATTAGGCACAAACCCCTTCATAGCAATTGCTCGATGCAAAGGGTCTCATTACCTGATGATGGGAAGTAGATAAGCATTTTTTGCCCATCTCTAACATGTTAGCCCTCATGACATCATTGACAATTGTTCATGTTCACCACGGCTATCATGAGCCTCTTGGTTCAAGATACTCTCAGGAAGAACTACGATACAAAACATGTTCTATGCCATGGGGGGGACACCTATTCTAGTTTTTACCTTTTGATAAATGGTTTTACCCATGGGTGTAATTAACGGCTTATGCATACCACATCTTGAAATGTAACAATTCGCATAAATTAATGAAAGTCACTAGGCATGACTTTCTTTGAGTGCATGGTACACCGGCATTCTCATAATTCCACAAGTAAAGTCCAAATACTCAATAATTCTCTAATGGAAGCAACAATTCCTTAGGGTAATGTAAACACCCCACCTACAATGGGAATAAATTAACTACTCTTCGACTTATAGCCAAGATTTGATAAAAATGGCTTTTGGAGACTCGATAATTATTAAAAGACCAAGCTAGTTGGGTAGAATGCATCTTTAGCAGGTCTTGGAGATAACTGTAACACCCCGAACTTTTCAATACCCAAGTATTGAAAGTTTTTAAGTGTTACCATGAAATTTAGTTTACTATATACATATGTATGTCAAAATTTTAGCATATCCTAACCTTACATCTATTCTCTAACCTGAATTTGACTATTGGGAATAATCTTCATCCATATATCAAGTAATCCGACCGTTGATTTTTAGGACAAACTTATCATATATCCAGGTATGCTCACTTGTTCATCATAACCAACCGTTCAATCAACTATTCACCGCTAGATAAAGATATATGACCTTCCACTTTGAATTTGGACCACTCGATCATGGTAAACTAACTACCTGATCTCTACATCCGCTCGTACATATATTGAATCAAGATGCTGATTCGTTCATCTTATTAACCACCTATGAATATACTTAACTCACCATCAGGACTACAATTTGAGGAACTTACACATGTGAACAAGTCACTTAAATCTAATGGTATACATGTTTTACCTCTTGATCACTCCAAAAACCTACTTATATTCATCCATTTACAAAACCGACCATACAACCACCTACATACATTATTAGAGTACTAACCATCAAGTTTTCATACTTTTAACATATCATCTGACCATCCATCATATTTGGATCCGTCAAATGGGCCGCCTAAATATCAGAATGGACTGCTCAGATCAAAGATCGTAAGGTATATACCACAACTACAGGCTGACTTCTTTATTGGATATATATGAAAGCGTTGATTTAAACCTCAGGGCGGTACAGCCCATTAAAAAAGCATCTTGGTCATCTGTAAGCGATCAAGGCCCAAAATGGAGCGATGGAAAGAGAATGAAAAATAAAGAATGTCAAATTTCAATGTATTTGGATGGTGTAATCCAACGTTATGGACAGTGGAACTTGGAGAAATAAAATATGACAAAATCGTAAATACTTAATGACATTAACGTATATCCTTGAATTCTAGATGATATAATTCTCATGATCCATTTCATGTGAAATTTTATACCATGCCTATTTATCATAAATTAACCATATATATCGAATTTCAGCCCTTAGATCATTGTAAAAGTAGCCCAATTAACCGAATAAAGCAAATCTTAGATAAACAAAACCCACCTCCTGACCAGGAGGCAGATGCATGGGCAGCAACCGAGGTCTCTGCACTACCTCAAGCATCGATCGACTCGTAGAGAATCAAGCAACATCCTGGGCATTCGAGCCATGCGCCCTCCCACACCTCGGAAACTATAATGTCCGTCGACTCCGACTTGCGTCACATGTTGAAGAAGAAGAAGCATGCAAAGGCTCCCGAGGCGACAGCCAAGAACGAGGGCCCATAAAAGGAAGAACTCAAGGAATTGGGAGGTCAGATCGGCGATATCCGTCAAACCTACTACACCCAAATACCGACCTTCGTCAAAGCTATGCAGGAGAAGACCGAGACCATCATACCAACCGACATCCTGAAAGTCACTTCCATTGGTACGCTCCATTGAACACCAAGTCGGAGTAAGTACTTGAGGAAGTTGGGCTGGTCAAGGAAACCTAACAACCAAGTTGAACCAATCAACCGAGCTTGGTAATAAGACTCGTCGACCAACCCTGACCTACTCAACTAAGGGTGAGCTCCCTTTTTAAAATGGAAAAAGGGACTCATGATTCTACTATTGTGTTTTCTACTGATTTATGAGCTTCTACAATAAAAGAACTTCCCCAAGTTAGGAGAAGAAAATTCTTTTAAATAATTTCTCGACTATCCGAACTATACAACCAACTACGAGAACTTCTCTTAGAGCAAGAGAAGAAAGTCCTCCACTGTGAATTCTACTATGAAAGAACCTCCCCAGGTCAGGGGAAGAGAATTTTTTTCAAATTTCGACTATCCGATCTACACAATCGATGACTGGGACTTCCCTCAGTTGAAAGGAAAAAATTTTCTCCTATTAGTTCTACATCAGCCAATGACTGGGACTTCCTTCAGTTGAAGGGAAAAAAAAAGGTCCCTCCTATTAATTTTACTGTGCATGATCTACTACTGAATAATCAACTTATTGATCTTACAATTGCTTGAACCACTAACTCTACTCCATCTGACCTCTCAACCTCCCGATCTCTTTGGCGCAAGGCATCACACGGTGTCAATATACACTAACTTACTTCTCGAGCGCCTGAAAAATGCTCTAAAGTAGAGGGCTACTGTTATGAGTAAAAATGGACTGACCAGATGTACAGACTCGAAAACTATGGATTACTTGAGGGCCAAAAAATCACCTCGGCCTCGAATACCAACCTTAGCCTCGAGTATCAACCTCAGGATCAGAGGTCGGCTTTGACCAAAGACCTCGACCTTGGAGGTCAGTATCCGAGTCCGACCTCCAAGGTCGAGGTCTTTGGTCAAGGCCGACCTCCGAGGCTGAGGTTGATACTTGAGGCTAAGGTCGATATTCAAGGCCAAGGTGTTTTTCTCGAGATCTTCACCGTGGATATCAACCACCAGCTCAAAATACAAATATACTTAGAATATATTAAGAAAAAATCTTCCTGAGATCTTCGCCGTGGATATCAGAGAGATAACCACGATGCATTCGGAAGAAGATCCCTTTTGCAATATGCATCCATTATAGAGAAGCATTGTCATATACACTACTACTCCCAAAAGCCTATAAATACACCCGCTACTATGAGTAAAGGTCCACACAACAAATATCTCGTTTCTTCTACTCGTCCTGTGAAACTACCTAACTTAAGCATTGGAGGATCCCCGGCCTTAATCGGCGCCTCCAATGTCTTCTCTTGATTTCTAATAAATCGTAGGTACTCCGGCTAACAAGAGACGTGGCAGGATCCAATTGAATTTTTGCATCAACAATGATGATTGACTTTGGAATTTTCCTATAGAATTGATGTATAAAGTTTAGAGAATGCAAGATACCATATTCTTCATCAAATGGAGCTTGAAAAGCTCATTAGAGTGATTAATCACAATAAAGAGGGCATGAATCTCTTTACATGAAACTTAAAAGTGTTGAAAAATATTATGACAGACTATGGCTTCTAATTCACTCAAAATTATCACTTCCACAAAGATTTGGTTTTTAGTTTTATAAATTAAAATTTAAAAAAAAAAAAAAAAAAAAAAAAACTCCAACAGATCTATAACAGCTTGCTACGATCAATCGATCGAACTTATTTCAATAAAAAGGTAAAAAGTTTGTTGGATACTTTTGCCCACTTTTGATCGATCGAACTTGATATGTCGATTGATAAATATTTCTATGAAATATGAAAAAAAAAAAAAGTTTTCTAGACTATTTCGACGATCTTCGATCGATCGAGCGAAGGGCCTCTGATCGATTGAGACCAATCGAAGGTTTGCTCGATTGATTGATGATCAATCAAAATTGTGCATATGATTTATCTTTCTTTTATACACGATCTAGTCGGCACAAACCTAATGACTAAGAGTTTTTGTATTTGAAACAAGTATATAAGGTAGGTTGTTTTGGAACTAAAGGGCTCTACAGTTAGGGTTACCAAGGCACCACATGAGTTTCCTATTATCTTCAGCCTTGATGCTTCAAGTCTTCAGTATTTAATGTCTTTATGTGGAGGCTTAAGTGATTGAAAACACCCTAGCTCACGTCATTAACAAAACTAATGAATTAACAATCTTCCCCTCTGTCAATTACGTGATAAAACTTTACTAGACCATACATGCTTCATACCAATGACAACCCAAAACAACTAAAAATATTATATGTCGAATATAAATATTTACAACTTAATTACAAAAATGACATGTAAACACTTGCGTCGCTCCCCCTCAAATGCTCACCATATCTTCATTAATTCCTCATAGTAAATAAAACCTATAAAATATCATTCAACTTGTTTTGTTAGGATTTGATCTTTCTCCCCATTTTTATCAGTATTTGACAAATAGTCTATTACATAGAAATACCAATAAAATTAGAAATATAGAAAGCTTGATAAATCATGTGTAAGTGCTATAATGTTTAAAGCACACTTTAGTTGTCAAATTCCGTTTAGTCAAAACAACTTGTCAAGTGATCTTCAAGTATGGTTCAAGATCAATATTCAAGCCTGGTCCAAGTTCTACTAGAAGATCAAGCTCAAAATGAAGTCAAGATCAATTGATGTTCTAATAGAAGATCAAGCTCCGAAGAAAAGTTGATGTCTCTAATCTACTTCAAGACAAAGAAGTTCAGTCATTTCAGGTATTATAAATCCTAGAAAGACCTTAGGTTTAGGTGCTTTCAAAAACTATTTAATTTTAATTTTTATACTTATGATGGCTTGTAATTCGACTAGCCTAAGATTTGGTTCAACTAGTCTAAGTTTTTCTCGGCCAGTCCTAGTGTAAACCAAAGTAAAATTGAATTTCTATTGCAAATTCGACCAGTCGAATGGTCTGTTCAACTAATCGAAGGAGGATCTTCGACCAGCCCTAGGTTTCTCGACTTGATGTCGAACAACTAAATCAGTTCAGATTCTGGCATCTTCGGCCAGTCGAAGACCACCTTGGATGTAATGACCCGAAAAATTTTGTGCCAAGACCCGAGTACTACCTCTATTTTCCTTAGAAATTATTGGTGGGTTACTTAGTGCTAAACTCGATTGCTTGTGAAATTAGCATCAATCACTTTAAATTTGATCTGCAGGACTCAAAACCTGTAGAATTGTTAGCGCTATGTTACTCTGAAATCTGGGATTCAACGCTAAATCCAGTTGCTCTCGGGAATTTTTAGAAGCTTTGGATCGGACCTGGACCGCGCGTCAAAAGTCCGATAGCGATGATCTTAGACAATTTTGGTCACCATGTTGGACTTGACCATCACTTCAAAAATCAAGTCCAGATGATGTCCTGGGTCGATTTGATTGAGTCCGGAGTGAAGAGTGTGAGAACGGTGAGAAATTTAATATGATTTTATGAAATCTGAGTCGTGTCGCTTGCGCAACGATTTTAAGCAATCTGACCGTTGGATTCTGACCCAATTTCACCCTTGGATCAGGGAAGATGGCCCAAGCATGTCGTAGTATTTGTGGAGCTGATCGAGTTTCGATGACCGTTGAATTGAGAGTGGTCTGCCACGGCTGATTTGTAAATCCGATCGGTACGAAAACTCAGCCTGACCTAGATCCATGGTCAGTGAGCTTAAGTCCGACCGCACGTGGAGAAAGAACCACCAGAAGTGTTCCGTTGGATCAAAAGAGGCCTGATTTGGTTATAACCTAAGTATACCTTGGCCCTGGGGCTATTTTCATCAATATTAGGCCTATATAAAGACCTTAAAACCCTCGCTTTCTTTTCCATACGAATTTCCTAACCCTAGCTAAGAGAGAGAGGAAAAGAGAGAGAGAAGTTGGTGAATCATCTTAAGATTCTTTCCTGTTACTCTACATCCTTAAACCATCACTTTAGAATCGTTATTCTAGCGATTCTATGTTCCTTCTTGGGTAAGTTAATCTAACCCTAATCTGTTTTAGAGCTTAGAATAGTCTATGTGTTGTTGTAGCTCATTTCTATTCTTACCTTAGGTTATTTAGTCGCCGTTGACGAAGACATATCGTCTGAATCAGTTCAGTGCGCTTTTTCTGGTTTAAGGTGCGGACTATATTCGTATAGGTTATAGTTTTCAAGGCTTTCAATGCCAGTTAATGGTTTATTCTTGTTATGGGTGCAATTTCACATGCCAAATGCTATGTTTATTTTGCGTTCCTAATATGTATGTGATATATTGAGATTTGTGTATTCTATGTAAATGTAGGAAGTATCATATACGTATAAAATATGAACATGTGCTTGCCATGATTAACTGTCGTGTATTTGTGCTAGTTGTATGTGTGTCAACTCCTTGGCAAAAGGAATTATCCAAATGCGTGTATTCCAACATACTTCATGTATATTGAACTATGTAGTCTAAGTGTTTGTAGAAATGTTGAATGGGCTAATGTGTAATACATTATCCTATTTGCGGGGGTTGAGAAGAGATTCTCAACTCTCCTAATTGGTGTGCATGATTTCTTATATTCAATTTACATTCTTTGTTCTTTAAGTTTAAGCACTACTTATGTTGAAATCCATGTTAAGTGATATTCTTCAAATGCTCACATACGGTGTGATTCGAATTATTGTTCCATTACTGTTTGAAATTGTATATGCATATCTGTTATAATGGAATACGTTTGGGACTAGGAAATAGTCCAGGAAATCGGTAATCGACCTTGAGTTCGTGGCTGAGGTTGCTTTTGCCACGAAGGACGTGATTTGACGAACCCGAGTCATATTAGAGTTGTCGACAGTGGTTTGGCCACACGAAGTGTTTGCGCACTCTATGTCGTTCAACCCAACGTGCGCTCGTGCTAGTCGAGTTCGTCAAGTAACCCGATTGTCCGATGTATGTTCACCACGTATGGACGCTATTGTTTGAATCTAGGGTACTAAACTTATCGATGAAATCCCGTTAACCATTGTACCTTGATCCGCTAAGACTCATGAGCCGGACATGGTGGTATGGGACACCGTGGTCGAGCTGTCAGCCTACGCTGGGGTGACGAGCCTCCCCGTAGTGACCAGTGAGCACACCAGACTCGTGAGCCGATTATGGTGATATGGGACACTATATTCGTGTTGTCGGCCTACATTGATTGGTGACGAGCCCTTTATAGTGACCTCGAGCATACCTGGATACTGCATTAAGGCGACGAGCCTTAGAGTAGTAACGAAGGTATGATAGGCGTGCATTGATTGGTGACGAGCCCTTTGCAGCGACCTAAAACCATATGATCGTATGAGATGGCCTAAGACTGACGACCCTAGAATGGATCACTATGTGGAAATTGATATAAGGAAGGTACCTTAGCTTCTCAATCCTGCTGTATGAAAAGGACTAATAACAACTTGAAAATCATGTTCATACACCGCATTTGCATGTGCGTGGAAGTTGTTGGCACTACGGGAGGTTGTCATGCGTAACGTAAGATGAAGACGCCGAGGGAGTAAGGCGAGGGCATGCATCATTTATACATACATCCTTGCACTAACAAGAGTAATTAGGACATGTTTGATTGTTCTGCTTTATCATTACTGCTTGATTAAATTGATAACATGTTAACCTTTGCTTTATTGTTCCACTGAGTTGATCACTCACTCCCACATTCTGGGACGGTGTTTAAACACCAACTAGACTCTGTCTTAGATGCAGATGTTGATGCGACCCCTGAGGCAGAGCAGGAGTTCAAGGATGATGAGGCCGCATTTTCTTTTATGCAGTTCTCAGGCGGGTTCTTGTGAGCCATGTCCTGATGTGCGGGAATTCTAGGTTTTCTTTTGGAATAGATAATGTCATTTGATGCTTGTATTTTTTGATAGCAACACTTGTAAGTATGACCTGGTATGTATACGTATTTCAGGGACTTGCACATGTACACTTATATTTCTTTAAATCTTCCGCTTGCGTCCTTCACTTATCCCTGAATTATGTTTACAGTTTGGCTTAATCTATTCCATGTTTTATGTACTCATACAGACAACATACATCCATCATTAAATATGTTGCATAAGTGATGTTTTGAAACTCAGGAGCTGAGTTATGCTCGACCCCCGAATTTCAGGGCATTACATTGGACCATTTGAACCGGGCCTTTGACCAGTTGAAAATCGGATAAATCTTATCCCGCTCAAATCCAAAAATCCGTTGGAATAGAATCCGGTGCTAAGGCTAGTTGAAGACTATCTTAAGCCAGGAAAAAAGATTCAACTTATTAGCCTATAAATTGAGGTTCTCTCTCAATCCGAAATATCGATTATAATCATCTAAATTCTTTTGCAAGAGAGAGAGGGAGAGAAGTTCCAGTTTTTCACAAGCTATTGAACGATGTTTATAAATTATTTTTATAGCTTTTGTTTAATTCCCTTAATCTCAGACTCTATCATTCTGATTCTAAAGAGAGTGATTCTACTCTTCCTTTTTGAGATTTAAGAGAATTAACCTAAGTAGCTATTGGTTTAAACTTAATTAAAATCGATAAAACCCTGGACCTTTTATATATGACTAACATTGAACATTGGACATTCAAGAAAAGCGGTTCTTCGGATACAGCTTCTTCTACGGTAAAGATAAGTATATATTCATTTCTTGTTTTGATTTTTCTGAGATAGCCAGAAAATCTCAGTAAGGGTTTTTTTTGTGATAGCCCGGCAAAATCATAACTGTATCAGGTTTTAAGGTGACCCTGAAAAACCTTATTCATAGTGAAAGCCAAGATTACGTGGAGAGTAATTTTGGGAGTGGAGTAGGTGTGGCGGTTTTGGAACAGCAGTTGACACACCAAACCACTATAATTCTCCGTGTTTGTGGTGAATGTTTTTATCTTTTATGTAGTGAATGGTTGTATTTATATTTTAGTTGAAGTGGTGAATGATTGTAATATTTAATTTTATTTACTCCTGCAAAGTTTGGGATTTTGATTTTAATAGTATTCATGAAATAAGGTTATTCTACCTAAACTTTTTAAGTGAAGGTTGTCATACGAATCAATTGAAAGCAACGTTTCAATACTTAAGCAATTGAGATCTCTGATTTATTTATTATTTGGCACTTTATTCAATTATTTGGTATAGTCCTATTCACCCCCTTTAGGACTTCTTAAGCTCTCCTTTTCATCATGATTCTACCTATAAGCACATACTAACAAGGGAATATAGGATGCATATAAATATGAAAAACTATGGAGCATGCATATATGGTCATTTAAAAGATATACCTATCAAGCAACATAACCAATGAGAGTTTAACCAAAAACATATTATACCAAAATGAAGCAACTTTAAAGCTTAACTACCAAAATGAAAATGAGTCTAATATCCTCAAATTTACCTATAAGCTCACATAGATTTCTACAGATCACCTATCATTTTTCACAATCCACATTGGTGTGAATTTCGTAGGACCCGAATTGATTTTGGGAGAAAGGTTTATTATTCACACCCCAAGTATAGGGTTGCGATGTAGTAATAATCTCAGTAAGACCGAGCTCGAATCCACGGGGACTGAACCTTGTATGTAATCTGAAAGTAACTAGAACTAGAACTAGAAGAAGATGTAATCTAAATCAGGTGAATATGAGAGAATAATGGTGAATGATTAAACTAAAAACTATAAATTTAAAGGTGGTAACTAGGGTGCCAAGGATCCACTTGTAGCAATTGCGTAGCTACCTTGCATTCTAGATGATTTTCAGGCCTCTTTAGCGTGAATTGCTTGATTTTCTTGAATCTCTGGTGTGTAAATTCTTCGATCTCGATCTTCTAGGATCCATCCCTTGCCTTGGTGATTTCTGAGCATTAAATTCATACTTTTAGTACCCTTTCTCAATCCAAGCTCTTAAATTCACCTTGCGACAAAAACATAATTAAAATAGGACTTTAAGCATTATCATGTTTGTAAAATCATGTAATAACTGGGGTCTAATATGCAATATTTGACCCTCAACACAATCCTCAACCAGCATTTTGTTAGTCCCAAGTAAAGTATGCGAAAAATATTTTAAGAATTACGGGACAATTTCTATAAACCCAAGCGATTTTTGAAAAATAATTCAGGTACAAGAATTCTAAGATACATCAATGTTAGCAATTACTTTCTCCTAGACTCAAGCGCACAGTAAACTTTATGGCCAAGTTCAAAGTAGTAACCTATCAATTAGAACAATTCTAAACATTGAGTTTCATGGGTGTATAATATAACCTCGGCTTATCACAATCAAAGGTTCAATTCTCTATTTTCATGATAACATTGATAATCACAAGAACATTCACGATAACCATAACCTAAACCAAAACTCACCTTACAATTCAACTTTTCATCTCTTCCAGCTTTTGATTTTTCCATCAATGGCTTTCACACTATGTCAACCTTTTTAAAGATCTTTAATAGGTAGCCCTTTTCGACGACAACTATTTTTTAACTAGATATTCTCTTTTACTCTTTTTTTTTTGTTTTCTTTTTTTATTCTTTTTTTCTTTATCTTTTCTTCTTATTGAACATGATGGGCAAATTCGTCAGGCTAGTTCCTTCCATGCTTAATAATCACCAACTTAACAATTCAATATCAAACTAAAGCTTTAATGTGTAAGCTAGGTGTGACATGTAAAATCATGACTCAATCAATGTTTAAAACTTCTAATTATAGATTAATAATTCAAACTTAACTATGAAATTTAACAGATAACTAATTCCAAGAGTCGTAAGTTACCAACACTATGTATCTTATACTTCTGAATCAAAGATGGCCTTCAAAATCACTTCAAATTTACAAGAATTTCCAAAAAAAATTCACAACTTTTGCTCAAGACCAAGAAAATACTGATTAAATAACTTAATCTCTCATCCCCAACCTAAAATCTACATTGTCCTCAATGTAAAAGATATAAGCATGCAATGCACATGAGACAACGAAATTAAAGGAGAAGTGATGGAAAGATAGTACCTGATAAAGGAATCAAAAAGCTTTTTTCCAAAGAGATCTCAGCGTAGCGGTGGCTCTGCATAAGAGTAAAACCAACAAAAAGCAAACTATCCTAATGGCATAAAGCCGACTATCCTAGAATGACAAAAAGAAAACTACCCTAGTCTTATGAAAGCAAGGTAAAGATACTCAGTCATGTCGCAAGGTTCCTCCTCCGACTAATATCTTGATAAATTTCTCAGTAGGTTTTTCAACAAGGTCATCCAAAAGCCCTTTTTGCAATAGGCTTTGATGCCCTAGAGTATAAATTTCCTCAGAAATTTATGGACCTCATCAAAAAATTGTCATTGAATCGCTTGAGGTATCAAAAGTATATATGATTCACCTGTGATAGAGAAAGTTTCAAAGTTACCATTCCATAGTGAATCAGAGAATACAAGTAGATAAAGTTCAGAAAATTTCTCAGAAGATGATGTAGTTTCAACACATTCCGAAGTTTCAAACTTCGATTCAATTTTTAGCTCCTCCTCCCTTAATGGTAAACTTTAGGATTTGGGGAAGGAAGGATTTCAGAGTAAAGGTTCTCTCGGTCCTTGACAACCACCGAGATATTGTCTTGCGAGGCATCCACTATTTCTTTTATCATAGGATCGTTTGAATCTGCAAAGTGTGTCAAGCAATCATCCAAAAAGTTAGAAAATTCCACATTGAAATCTGTAATGAGATGCTTAAGGACTCCATCGTCTTTAAAAGTAGATGGAGGTATGCTCTCTTGCTCCAGCCCTGCACAGATAGATTGAAGGTAGTAGACGAAGTATTAATGTGACGACTCTGTTCATTGATACTACTCAGAAGTGGCATTGAATTATCAAAATTTGACGGTTCAGATGGTGATTTCAACTGGGTGGTTTCAAATTCTAAAATCTTATCAGGCAATTCATCCATCTCGCTAACTATCTTATAAGTCAATTCAAGGGAGTGGTCTAAACATGCATCACAAAGGGTGAAAGGTTTAGGTGAAAGTGGTTCATCTTCCATATTTAAATTAGCTATGTCAAATAGGTGGAGTAGATCACTATGGTCGACAACTTTCTAAACCTCTTGATCATTAATATGGGTCAAACTTAAGATTAAATCCCAATATACATCATCTTCCAATTCAGTGCAGTACACACTTAGAATGGGATTGCTTTCCTCACATTCTATTCTTAAATTGGGTTGAGGTTCGAATAAACTAACATCTTCTTCATCATTAAAATCAGGTGTATCATGTGAGCGAAGTGTGTCAATATCATTATATTTGAAAATCAACAATGTCTCTTGATTATTCCTTTGGACCGTTATCGAGATCGACTCATCGAAAAATTGAGTCAAATGCTCATTAATGGATTCCAACTCCTTAATCTAAATTTCAGAGTTCTCCATAAGTAAGTTAGGATCACTCTCCTTGTATTTTGTTTCTGGATAGAGTTATGGCTGGGACGAACTACCCTCCATTATCTCATCATAAGTAGGGAATCCAAAGGAGTAATCAACAAAATCGATTGGCGGTTCATCTCTCCAATATGTCAGGTTGAAATCACTTTCCTTACACTGTATTTGTAATTTGGGTTGCGGTTGGGATGAATTAGTCTCCATTAGCCTATCGAGGCATGATTCAAGTGCTTCTAATAATTTCCTCATGTCAGTAACATAGTCTGTGTAACTCTGAGGTGACTCCTCTTGGATCGTTTCTGATGGATATTCAAAGGTGACTGATCCAAGAGAGTTTTTACTATGATGTTTTACTGACTCAACTTCGAAATATTTCTGTTTCTACTGATCATAATCATACAGGTCATAGGTCGGGAGTTGATACGCGTCATTATTCCAATAATCACGTATTATTTTTTTAACTCGTGGAGTGCAATTATTTTCCCTCAAATAATCACCGAAGGACTTCTTAATCAGTGGAGCATCATATTTCAATTAATTGAAAAAAATTTCAGAAAATATTTGAGGCATAAGCTATTTCCCATCATAATCATCATACATCCTTTCTCAAGATTTCTTAGCTATCTCAGCATATGGACGTTCCCACTCTTGCATGGTGAAGCCTTAACTCTAAATCTAATCCAAAAAGAAAATAAAAGAAAAATCCTATCGTAATAAGATATCTAGATAGAGGAGAAGTTAGAAAGAAGTTACCAGATTGGAAGTTCATATGTTAAGATCCTACAAAAGAAAACAAAAGAAGTTAGTTCATAAAAACAAAAATTCTAAAATTAAAAAGTTTCTAAAAACAAAAATAGAAGGTTAGTTTCTAAAAAGGAAAGAAATCCTAGAATTAGAAAGTTTCTAAAAATAGAAAATAAAACCCCAATCCTAAAAATAGAAAAATTAGAAAAATTAGAAAGAGATTACTAATTTAAAAAGCCTACATCGGGGTCCTACAAAACAAGAAAGTTAGGTTAGTTTTTAGAAATCAAATAGAAAAACCTAAACCTACAATTAAAAACTAGAAAAATCCTAATCTTAACCTAATTCTAAAAGTAGTTAATCTCAAAAAAATGTAACCGTCAATCCCCGGCAATGGCGCCAAAAAATTGTTCACACCCCAAGTATAGGGTTACGATGTAGTAATAATCTCGGTAAGACCGAGGTTGAATCCACAGGGACTGAACCTTGTACACAATCTGAAAGTAACTAGAACTAGAAGAAGATGTAATCTAAATCAGGTGATTATAAGAGAATAATAGTGAATGATTAAACTAAAAACTATAAATTTAAAGGTGGTAACTAGGGTGCCAAGGATCCACTTGTAGCAATTGGGTAGCTACCTTGCATTCTGGACGATTTTCAGGCCTCTTTAGCGTGAATTGCTTGATTTTCTCGGATTTCTGGTATGTAAATTCTTCAATCTCGGTCTCCTGGGATCCGTCCCTTGCCTTGGTGATTTCTGAGCGTTAAATCCATGCTTTTAGTGCCCTTTTTTAGTCCAAGCTCTTAAATTCAACTTGCAACAAAAATATTATTAAAATAGGACGTCAAGTATTATCATGTTCATAAAATCATGCAATAACTGGGGTCTAATATGCAATATTTGACCCTCAACATTTATTTTTCTAGATTTTACTCTTTTAAGTACGTCTCTACTCAAAGATATATGTTTGGTAGGGGGTTTTTCCATATGATTCCTACCCTTTATAATTGTTGCCCTGACTAATAATTTTCTTAGTTCTCTCATTCAAAAGGAAATTAGATCTCTACGGTATTTTTCATTGTCTCCCATCAGGAGGAGGATGTGTTGGATTTTTAATGACTATGACTGGTGGGTTTTGAAAGTGAATTCGGTTACCATTGGGGGAATGGATTAGAACTAGTTAACAGTTGGATCTAATAGACCTACATGGATGCTAGGTTATCACATGTTATGGTTGAGCAGTGTAATTTCTACATAAACCATGTCCTCTAACATGTTCAAGCAACATGTGAGATCGGTTGTTGAGGGAGTGGATGCGGCAAGTGTTCGCTTGTCAACCCAAGTGCAGGATTGCGAAGTAGTAATAACTTAGTGAGACCGAAATCGTACCCACAAAGACTTATTATTTGTGTGATTTTCGAAATAAATTTGAACTAAAACTAGAATATAAACCAATGGCTAAATTTAGGATAAAAGAGATTAATGGTGAAGAAACTATCAATAGATAAAATACTAGAGTACCAAGGATCCACTTATAGCTTCCTTAATGTTATTTTACTTGATTCAATTAGATAACACAACTAGAATTGAAGTCTTATCCTATCCAGCCGGATGATGGGGCGGTTAAAATATCGTTCATTCAGCAAAACAGATCTAAACCTTTATTGAATTGGTTCCCTCATAAAGCATTAGTGAATTGATTAGTAAATCTATTTAAAGCATCTACCATGCTTGGAGTCAATGATAGATCAATGAATTCTACATATCAAAATCTCATAAATAGGTGAAAAAGCATTCATAGTCTTCATAAGAATCCGATGTGCCCGAGTCGACAATGGATCAAAATAAACTATAAGTACTTCTTTATTTAAACCAAAAATAATGAATTGTTCAACATATAAATCAAATAACTTGAATTAAAGTAAAATTGACATTAATAAGAACTACAAGCTTTACCTTTTAGCTCTAACTAAAAGATTAGCCAACCATAGACATGATTGAACTAGAACTCTTAAAGAAAAACATAAAAACTAACTAAAACTAAAGGATTGAAGAGGAGAGAAGACTCCTTGAAGCTCCACAACTCCTTACTCTACTCCTTCTATCATAATTCATATTTAGAAGAACTTACAAGATCCCTTTATATAGGCTTTGATCGCACCGACTTCAATGGGAACTTTGATGGCCTTTGTTTAAGGATGTAAAGGTTAGAGGTGAACCTAATTTAAAACAACCAATAGTGAAATCCAGTGCACTCATGGGTTGAGTGCGTCTGTCAGGAGTGAAGTAGGTAAATAGCAGAACCAATATATAAGATTATGTTTGGAATTGTCATTTGCGCATTTGTTTAATTATGCTTGTAAGTTTGAATGTTTAAATTATGTTTACATGATTAGATGAATGCTTAAGTGTTGATAGGTAGCACATCCCACATACACATATACACTATCCTGTTATAGACAAGTTGCCTTATTTGCATATATCTTGTAGTCTATGTGATTGGACCCTCTATTGACTTGGAAGCCTTAGATTGATATTCTATTACTTAGTTTAATTGTTAATTAATTTAAGTTAGGAAATTATTATTTTTTAATTGGCATAAATTTTAAATTGGTCTTAATATCCTTGATTCTCTAGCTCCGTCAAGCTTCTGCATTTGACGCATTACGGAAAAAACGTAATTTCAATTGTTATCAAATCAAGTGGCTCTTGAAGGGCATAACTGTCATTAATTAATCCAAGGAGCCTTAAAATGATGTCTAACTAAGAGGGTAATACCGTCACATGACCACCATACGTTTACGAGTCTAAATATGCCATTGGAAGGCTAGGATGAGGACATTTCTAATGTCCTTAGACCATTTAGTTTGGAAAGTTGTCGAATAAGGATGGATGATTCCCATGGAACAAGTCATGATTGATGGTAGCTCCATTAGCGCTCCCAAAGAAAAATCCAAATGGACTGCTGATGATAGAGTGAGATATTCCTATAATGCTAAAGCTATCAATGTTATTTACTATGCAGTTTCCCCCAACGAATTTAGAAGCATATGCACTTGTACAATGGGGAAAGAAGTGTGGGACATTTTGAAAATCACCGACGAAGGAACTAGCACGGTAAAAAGATCGAAGCTTCAACTCTTAGATACAAAATTTAAAAATATTAGGATGAAAGAAATTGAAACTTTCATAAAATTCTACTCCCAATTAAATTATATTTGCAATTCCATGTGGGGTTTAGGAGAGAGGATTCCAGAGTAGCGTATATGTAGGAAAATTCTTAGATCCTTGCCAGATAGGTTCGCTCCCAAGATAACCTCTATAGAAGAGTGTAGGAACATAGATGAGATAAAAGTAGAAGAACTTATAGGTTCACTACAAACATATGAACTACATTTTAAAACCCCCTCTAAAGATAAGAAACTATCCATCCTCAAAACATCATATAAGCATTCACATAAACATAAAGAAATCAAATATGAAGGTGATAGTGATGATGAGGATAAAGAGGAATTAGTTAAAACACTTAAGAAATTCCTCAAATTTTCTAGAGGAAAGAGTTGTGATAAGAATGATAAAAAGAAGGACAAACGTAAAGGAAAAACTTTCAAACCACCTAAACAAGTCCAATGTTACAACTGTGGAAATTATGGACATATTGCCCTTGATTACCCTATCAAAACAAAATTCAAAGACAAGGCAATGGCGGCAACATGAGATGATACGGAGGAGTCCGAATCCACTCAAGATGACTCCTCTAGTGTGGAAGATATGAGCCGTATGTGTATTTTATCGGCTCACATCACACCATCCCTTCCTATAAATTTGGGAGATCATAATTCCACAAGAAGGTGACCCTAGGAGGTCCCTTTGGGTTGAAATGATTAATCTGAGGATTAGGCCTCTCATATGTGCCCTACATGGTAAATTTGAGGATTTCAGAACATATAATTAAATCAAAGGATTAAGCCTTCATATGAGCTAATTGTTAAAATTGAGGATTTATGGCCTCTAGTTGTTTTGTAATTCCATTAGGATTCCCACTCTTTCAAATATCATGGAATCCAGCCTTTAAACACACAAAAAATATAAAACAAAAAAATTCAAAACATATAGAATTATTCATATTGAATATGGCATTTTTTATTTTTTATTTTTTTGTGTTTCAGTGGATTTCGATCCAACAGAACTTATGTTCGGTGCGAACGAAATCGAGTCGCGTAGGGTTATTTTAAAAAACACTCTCGTTGTCTTTCATTTTCTTTCCCTAAGTTCAACTAGAGGGCTTTCCGACCGAAGTCGCTCAAATCCAAGGTATTCCTTGGTTTCGTCCTCCGAATCCCATATATTCTTGCTCTAAATCTTCTTGCGATTGTCCTTTCCCTGTTTAGGTTGCTCATTCCACTCTCATTCATTTCTAATATAGGAAATTCGGAGTCGATTCCTCCTAGAGAAGGGCGCACAAAGAAAAAACACGATCTTGGTGAACCCTTTGGTATGAGGCAAAAGATATGTGCTATAAAAAGAGGAAAGACCTCTTCTCAACACCCTAGACCTTTAGCTGGTCCTAGCTCGTCCTCGATTAAACCATACTTTCCTCAATCTCGAAGAAGTAACTTTTCACGCCTCAACATAACTTTATTAAGAAAGAAAAAGTAATAAAGAGAGTGATCATTGGATAGAGAGAGTTCATTTTATCCTCTCTTTTTTCCACATCAGTTACTATGTATAAAGAGTTTATGGGGTTTTAAAGTTCATATGCATAGTCGTGATTAGATCTTCACTAGATTTAGCATTAACCGATCAAGTCCATTGGTTATTTCTGAGACGTGCGACAATGTACCTTATTTGACACATTTGGATTTTTAATGATTTCTAAGTCAGTATGAGATAATTTTATTAAAGTCGTGTTAAAGCTCGAAAAATGGCTCATATTCATTTTAGGTGGCGCGTGTGTGTGTGTATGCACTCAACTGTTAAATTCGTAGCTAGATATGTGGTGAGTGTGATTTTGACGTTATTGATCCATTCTAGCCCACGTGGACATGGTGGATGTTAGTTCAAACGACACGTCTATGCAATTAGCAAATTTCATATGGATTGCACCTATGTGAATGTAGAGATGTGCCTGCAGACCCCACCTATTAAATTGATAAACCGGTGAAATGAGGGCAAAAAGGGAGGGTGATACTGTCATATGGTAGAGGTAAAACATGAGAAGGGGTTAAAATGTAATATATGGAGCCTACTAGAGATTAAACTGACCTTTTAGTAGTTAACAGCTCTAACAGATACTGTAAGTGGTTGTAAGACTTACATGAAATAGGCAGGCAACTTTTGGGA
This sequence comes from Magnolia sinica, assembly GCF_029962835.1. Classification (NCBI taxonomy): domain Eukaryota; kingdom Viridiplantae; phylum Streptophyta; class Magnoliopsida; order Magnoliales; family Magnoliaceae; genus Magnolia; species Magnolia sinica. The sequence continues at coordinate 28,396,826 of NC_080583.1, forward strand.
AATAGTTTAAAAAGTTATAGGTTTTTGCTCCACAGCTGCAAAGTCAGCCACTCGGAAGAATCTCTGTATTTTAAGATTTTTTTCGTTGCTAATTTTTAAAAATTAATTAATAAAATTAGAGCTTTAAACAATAATCTATATTCAACATAGGAGTTCTTTTAATTTTTAGAATAAGAAAACAAGCTCGTATTAATAGAAATGTTAAACGGTTCTTTAATAAACCATAACAATTGTGGAATTACACCACATTATTGTGATAACTTTTTAATTAAACAAACTCTGGGTAGACTCCATAAGTGTACACGCAACCTGTGTTCTCAGGATATCCTGCGCCATACATGCCACTCCCACTTTTTTACCAGCTTTGTGACCGTGTAGTACATCGGAAACGAAAAATATCCTATAAATCCTACTTTCATGCTATTTGTGGCATATGAATGTGTTTCTATTAATCATAAAATAATAATAATAATGATAATAATTCAACGACTAACACAGAGAACACGTTCTCAATTTTCAAATGCTAGAAAGGAAACATATTGACCATTTGACCACCTTCAACACTTCTACATAAATCCATGAAAAGTGGGATTAATTTTATGTCAGACATGCATGATTTTTAACTGTGACACACAGGAATGCATGTGCACTGAAAGGCTCAGATTTTTTATTGACTTGTGATTCAGAGATGTACGCGTAAGGTAAGGTATATGTGGATCTGGGCCATTTATGCCATGTATCAAGATAGTGGTAAGTGAGCAATTGAGCTGTACATGCCCATTGGAATTTGAAATTTTATTGTTTTTTTTTTTTTTTCGTATCTCAAATCTGTAATTTTTTAAAATTTTGATTAAATTATTTTCTGTACATAGCATGCTGACAGTGTACTGGACCTACTCTATCTGATGAATGGCCCAGATCTGGCCACTAATTCGGCCTCCTCATTTGAGTTGTAGTTTTATATTTTTATTTATTTATACTTTTTTTTTAAACATTCAACGGAGGTGATCGAAGTTTGACTATTTATTCCACGCGCACCAGACCAGAGGTATCTATTCTAACATTTCAACTACAAGGAATTAAACGGTCCACAAGTCAAGGATGGGAGCGGATTGGGTGAGACCCCGCCTCACCCAAGACGGTGCGGCCTTTACCATGGGGCCCACCTTGATGTGTGTATTATGTATCACCTGGTTCATCCGTTTTTCCAGATCATTTTATGGCATGATCCCAAAAATGAAGAAGATCTAATCATCCGGTGGACCATTCTCTAGGAAACAAGGGTGGTTGAACACCCTACTATTAAAAACTTCCTCTGGCGCACATTAGTGTTTCTGTTGTGTTTATTTTCCATCCAAATTTGTTGATAAGGTCACATAAGCATGGATGAAGGGAAAAACCAAATATCAGCTTGATCTAAAACTCATGTGGCTCATTAATGTTCAATCACCACTGTTTCATATGGTATGGTCCACCTGATAATTGGATCTGCTTCATTTTTTTAATAATACTCTAAAATGATCCGGAAAAAAAGGATGGACTGGGTGGATACATAAGACACATCAAGGTGGGCCCCATGGTAAGGACACATCGTCCTGGGCGAGGTCAGGTTGCACCAAATCCACTTCTGTCAAGGATTGGCACATCTTGCTTAGCTTGGGGATGCAGTTTGGCGTGTGAACCCAACTCTAGCCGATTACAGATGTCAAAAGCTCTATAGACTCTCACCATGATGTATGTGTTTTTGTTGTTGATGTCTCAGATCTGTAAACAATAGGGTCAGTAGATGCCAGCAACAAATCCTTAGATGTCATCAAGCAGATGTCTGACCATTGTTTAATTCCAATCTTTAAAAATATTGATTTTACCATATTCGAGTATTGTATGTATGATAAACATTCAAGGTTATCTTTTAAGTCTGGTAAACATATTTGTAAGGGTGTTCTTGATTATGTGCATTCTGATGTGTGGGGGTCATCGCTCATAGTCTCTAGTGGAGGGTCGACATGGTTTGTCACATTCATTGACGACTATTTCAGGAAAGTGTGGATTTTTTTTTATGAAAAATAAATCCGATACTTTTCCCAACTTCAAGCAGTGGAAAGCGATGGTGGAAAAACAGACAAAGCAAAAAGTGAAGATACTAAGGACAGATAACGGTGAGGAATTTACTTCCGGAGAGTTCAATCGGTATTACAAAGATGAAGGGATCGTGAGGCACAACACAGTGTGCCACACACCAGATCAAAACGGTGTGGCTGAGCGGATGAATCGGACTCTTTTGAAGATGGGCCGATGCATGATCAATAATGCTGGGTTGGGTTAAGAATTATGGACTTAGACCGTTAACATGGCTTGTTACTTGGTGAATCAGTCTTCTTCTACGGCCATTGAATGTAAAATTTCAAAAGAAGTGTTGAGTGGTCAGCATGTAGACTACTCGGGACTGCAAGTATTTAGTTGCGATGCTTAATCTCATGTACTGTCAGTTAAGAGAGATAAGCTAGACTAAAGGGCTAAAATGTATATCTCTGTCGACTATGGTGGTGGTGTGAAGGGGTACAGGCTGTATGACCTGGTCACATGAAAAATCATCCTTAGTTGAGATGTCAAATTCGTTGAAGAATCCTTGTTCCATAAAGATGATTATAAGGAATCAAAAAAGTTATTTTTGATCGTTCAATTAGAAAGAGATGAGACACAGGCTGATACAGAGATGCAGACACAGGTGTAGGTGCAGGTGGAGTAGCCACCTATGAGAAGGAATCCGTCTAGGGATCGCAGGTTACCAACGAGATACAAGGATGACTCAAACGTCACATTTTCCCTCATTACAGATAAGGGGGATCTGTCTACTCTTCAGGAGGCTTTTGATGAGCCAAATATCGAAAAGTGGAAAGCGGTGATGGATAATTAGATGGAATCTTTGTATAAGAACGAGATGTGAGAGCTTGTGGAGCTTCTCGTTAGTCGTAAAGCGATCGGGTGTAAGAAGATTTTTAAAAAGAAACAGAATGGTACAAGGCTAGGTTGTTAGTGAAGGGATATGCTCATAGAGAAGGTGTCGACTTCACTAAGATATTTGTGCTGGTTGTGAAGCAAGTATCTATTATATTCGTATTGGCATTGGTTACCTAATACGATCTTGAGCTGGAATGTTTTGGTATTTTCTCGATTCCATAGAAAGAGTTCAATGCCATCGATAGACTATCGATGCCATCAAAGGTGTCATCAAGCACGCACGTAGAATTGTGTAAGTGCGGGATTTGTTTCCGATTCTGATTGTGATACAATTTTATGTCTTATATAATGGGGTGTAATCGAAATTTGGGAGTATTAGAGGGCTTTCTAATTCGCTCCTAGGGTTTCAAAGGCATAGTTTGGCCTTGAGGTATAGATTTGAGGCTTGTTCAAATCGATAATTTATATCTCTTGTAACTTTCTTCTTTCATAGTGCATTACAATCGCTTTGCGCCGTGATTTTTTTTTGTAACGGTTTTTCCATGTAAAATTCAGTTTGTTTGTATTTGAATTTGGTTGTGCGATTGGAGCACCTTGCTTGTTTCATCTCTATATCCTTCTGCAATTTCCCAACAAGTGGTATCAAAGATAACGTTGAGAAGCAGATTGAATCTGAAAGCATAGTATCAATGATTTCTAATCCAAAGTTCGATGTTGAACAATATTCCAAAAAAAAAAAATAACTATGAAAGGTCAAGATGACCGGTCTCCTAGTTTAGCAAGGATTGAACGATCCTCTCCTTGAAAAGTTACCAGAATCTATGATAGATAATGAATAAGAAAGCAAGAACCTCTATCCAATTGTGCTTAACGGATGATGTTTTCTATAATGTTATGAGAGAGAGAGAGAGAGATAACTGTAACAAGTACATGGGCGAAGTTAGAGAACATATATGCGAAGAAATCTCTTGAGAATCATTTGTACTTAAAGCTTCAGTTATTCGATCTGAAGATGACAGAGGGAGTTGATGTTGAGGCCCACAGTAGTAACTTCAATAAGTTAATTTGTAAATTCTTAGAAGTAGAGGAAACAATGAAAGACGAGGATCAGGCATGCATCCTATTGAATTCTCTCCCAACTTCGTATGAGTCATTCAAGGACTCGTTGTGCACTGGTAGAACTACCATTAGCGTTGATACTATCATCTCATCCCTTCAATCGAAGGCGATGAGAAAGAAAAGCGGTGACATAGGTGCTTCTTGTAAGTGCTAGTGTTTTAAGCACACTAGTACGTTGTCAATTTTTGTAAACAAAATGTATAGTATATGGAACTTCAACACACTTCAGCTCTTTTTAACATTTCAAGATAAGAGCACGACTCAACATCTCAATATTAGAAGGTTTGGAAGAATTTCAAAATCATTTATATGTCAACCTACAGTTAAAGAAGACCTTAGGAAAGACACTACATTAAAGTACATCTTAGTGGTTTTCTAAGATTTAACTTATTGCATTTTTTCATAAAAATTGAAGGGTGTTCGGACAACCCAACCCTGCCTTTGACCAACCGAACCACCTCAAGTTAGCCTGAGATCAAGATATGTTAAGTTTCCAGCAACAAATAATTTTCATTCTTATGGAACTTCGGCTAGCCAAACCAGATCGGGTCAACTCGAGAGTGACACAGGTCAAGTTTATAGCAATGCATATTTTTTATTTTCCAGAAGCTTAAGCTAGTCGAACCCTATTTCCGACTAGTCAAAGTTTGGCTCAGCCCAGCCTGATTAGTTTATTTCAAAATCAAATCCCGTGAAATCTAAAAGTCATAAGAACATAATTGAGGAACTCCAGCCAACCGAAAGGATTCTTAAGCTGACTAAAAATCCATATCTTGGCTATGAATAGAGACCATTTCTCACTGTTTTAAAAGCACGAAAAAAGAAAGAAAACTTCTAAAAATAAAAAAGAGAAATCCTATTCTTTTTCAAGCTATCTGCATTATCATTCTTATATTATTTTTATAGCTTATTCAATTCTCTTCTTAAGTAGTGATAAATTCAATTAGAGTGTGCCTTATACTTAACTTGAGATTAGAATATTCAATTTGCAGCTTTTAAGGTTTTATTCTTTGAAAAATCATATATCCTTATATCCTTCTTGGTTATGCATAAATTGGTTCATCTTTGTCTAAGAAAAAGGATCGTTGCATTTGCTAAAGCTTCAACTTCAAAGGCTTCATCGATATCTTAACTTTGACTCAAGTCTTCAAGAAAATAAGTTTTTTATTTCAGTAAATTACTTTTAGTTTGGGTTTGTTGATATTGCCCGAAAATCTCACCAGGTTAAAGAGTAATAAGCCCGTGAAAATCACTTGGGGTTTTGTTATGATAAGTTTGTGAATATCACAAAAACTGTAAGAAGTTATTGAGGTTATCCTGTGAAAACCTTGAAAAGAGTGGAAAGCCAAAATTATGTGGAGTAGTAATTTTAGAAGTGGAGTAGGTGTGTGTCAAATACCGAGCTACTATAACTATGTATGTATTATGGTGATTGATAATCTTATTCTTGTCTTTTATCATCTTGAAATACTGAAATTAAGGATGTTGTAAAATAACGTTATCCTACCTAGGATTTTATGTGAAGGTTGTCCTACAACTCAATTGAAATTAGGATTTCAATATCAATTGTTGTTGTGAATTTATTTTCTGCTATTTATTATCAAATTTTGGTTAAGTCCTATTTAACTCAACTTACGCTTCTACAGATACACTAGTTATAAGGGGGGAGAAATTCCGAGCGGGATAGTGGATCTTCACGATCTAGTCCAAATCCAAGGGCAAGGGCAAAGGTAAGTTGAAGTGTTGGAATTGTGAGATATTCGGACACATGAAGAAGGATTACACAAATCCAAAGGCAAGAAGAGAGAATTTAGAAAATTCTTTCAAGGAAACCAACACAGCGGAATCTAGTGGGGAGATAAACGGTAGTAACGTGCTCACTGCATCAAAATATGGGTATTTCGATGAAGAAAGGATTTTGGATATGGGGGCTTCGTAACACATGACCCCTCATCGAAGTTGGTTCACTAGTTATAGTAAGTGCAATGATGGTCAAGTCTTTATTGGCAATGATAATGCATGTAAAGTAGTTGGTGTTGGATCGGTGGGCAACAAGATGTTTGATTACATAGAGCTCATCTCGACCTAGGTGAGACATGTTTCTGATTTGAGGAAAAGCATGATATCTCTAAGAGCACTTAAGGCACTTGGGTGTAGATTCACTGGTTTTCATAGTGTCCTTAAACTTTCAAAATGAGCACTTATAATCATGAAGGCACGGCAGAACAGAAATCTTTACAAGTTGATAAGAAGAACTTCATTAGGTAAAGCTACAACGTCTGTAGTGGATTTCACGTATGCACGTATGCGACATGAACACTTAGGCCACATGAATAAGCGGGGTATAAAGGTGGTTGAGGAGAAGGCGTGACTTTAGAGAAAATTCACATGACCATGAATCCGACTGGCATACTAACGAAAGTGGTTCCTACAAAGAAATTGAAGTTCTGTACAACTTCTCTGGGCTTGGCAAAGGCATAAAAAGAAGACGAAATGCAAAATAAGCGATGATGGAGGTAAGATGCAATGCAAAATTACAAATAATGAAAAGAAACTATGAAAAATGAAGATTGAAGACATGGTGGAGATTGTTGTTGATGTCTTGAATCTGTAAACAACAGGGTATGTCGATGTCATTGACATACCCCTCGATACCACAATAGATGCTCGATGCCATTGGAAGGAAAAAAAATTCATGTTTTATCGTTGGAACGTTTTGGTGTTTTCTCGATGCCATTGAAGGAGTTCAATGCCATCGAAGTCCCATCGAATGTGTCATCGATTAAGCGCGAAGATTTGCATAAGTGCAGGATTTGTTTCATATTTTGATTGTGATACGATTTTATGCCATATATAATGGGGTGTAATTGGGATTTTAGAGTATTAGAGGGCTTTCTAATTCGTTCATGGGATTTCAAGGGCATACCTTGGGCTTGAGGAATAGATTTGAGGCTTGTTCGAATCGATAATCTCTATTTCTCTGCTTTCATAGTGCATTATTGTCGCTTTGTGCCATGATTTTTTCTCGCAAGGGTTTTTCCTCGTGAAATACAATTTTTTGTGTTTGAACTTGGTTGTGCGATTGGAATACTTTACTTGATTCATTTTTATATGCTTCCACGGTTACCCAATCATTGTACCCTACCATCCATTCAATTTTCAAGGTCATTTTAGAGTACGAGCTTGAAAATGAAGTAGATCTAAATATAAATAGTAAATATAAATAGGATCCATTCAATTTTCAAAGTCATTTTAGAGTACAAGCTCGGAAATGAAGTAGATCTAATTATAAATAGGATCCATTCAATTTTCCAAGTCATTTTAGAGTACGAGCTCAGAAATGATGTAGATATAAATCTAAACAGGAAAAATAGCCTTGACTCAACATTCATCATTAAAATCTTTATATGTTTATTTGCTATCTAACCGGTTAATAAGGCCACTGAGACATAAATGAATGGAAAAACGTAAATATCAACTTGATTCAAAAATTTTACGGCCCCAAATAATTTTTCAACGGACATTGCCTATTGGTTCGTGTGGTGTCGTCCACATGAGCTTTGAATTGCCTCATGACCTAAAATGAAATGGTTAAATGGGTTGACAGCATTGATAAATTAAACTTATGCACAATGGTGATGCATACAAAGCTTTGGCACCAGCTTAGCTGGCTGGTCTTGTGGTCACCAGCTAAACCGCATCCTTCGGCTTGTAAATTTTCAGGATTTGATCATGTGGGGTCTACCTTGCGTTCGAAAATTATCCAGAATCTCCATTACTAGAAGATCCTAGAGACCGTAGTGTCTACTTTATCATGATCACGTGGTTTCACAGAAGGCTGAAGATCAGCGGCTAGGATCTTCCTATCCGAGAGATTCTGGGGCGTGGATGAAAATTACAATACTCGGGCTAAGCCCAACGTAGCGGATTCCGACCGCGGCAGGCCTTGCGTATCCGACAAGCTTTCATTGAGTTCACGTGATATATCGGCCGAAACGGCGCTAAAGACGAGTGCCGCCGACATCGTTTACTTCCTAAGATGACGTCAGAGAATGTCTTCTGCACGTGCTGTTTGTCAGACACGGTCTCCCTCCAAATGCTACAGCCGACTGGGTTCTGAGACGGCGCCGCGCACGTTAGCGTTGTGCGGGAGTGGTTGAGCGGGTCCCACAAGCCATGGCCTAACGTGACTGAGCTGTCGGTCACGAAGAAAACAGTACATCCACCGACGGTGCACATTTCGATGGTGGTGAGAGATAGACCGGAATCTTCTACAGTACCTGTTTTAACCCAAGTCCGTGGGACCAACCATATTGTAAATGTAAAATCCATTCCATCCATCGGGTTCTCTGCTTAATGTTAGACTATTTTGCAGAAAATCAGCTATGTCCACAACTCAGATGGGCCACGTCACATGGAACAACAGAGGAATGATCGGGTGCATCATCAGGTGGGCCAGGTGAGTCTTTGTCCAGTCATTGGATGCCCACACGTGTACGGTACATTTTTTTAACCTGTTCTTTCCATTTAGTGGGCCCACTATTGACGTTTTCTCTTACTGTAAAGTAATTTGGGAAACGGATTGGCTGCTCCCCTGCCACCAGCCCGGTAGCTGGTGGTCGGTGATCCGTGGGCCCCACCATGATGTATGTGCTTCATCCATTCCGTCCATTTATTTTTAAAGATCATTTTAGATCTTGATCCCAAAAATGAGAGGGATATAAATCCCAGGTGGACCATACCACAGAAAAACAATAGTGATCGGATATACACCATTAAAATCCTCCTAAGGCCCACTGTACTGTTTATTTGACATCAAATCTGTTGATTAGGTCATACAGACCCAGATGAATAGAAAAAACAAAGATCAACTTGATCCAAAAATTTTATGACCCCTCAAAAAGATTTTAATGGTCGACATTCATTCAACACTGTTTTCTATAATGTGGTCCACTTGAGATTTGTATATACCTCATATTTGGTCTCATATCATAAAATAATATAGAAAAATAGATGAACCGCAGGGATGAAACACATACATCATGGTGGGGCCACACAGCACCCACCATCAGCCATTGGCTGGTGTCAGGGGGAGTAGGCAATCCGTTTCCAGTAATTTGTAGCCTATCTTAGCTTTCCACTATGGCCCACCTGAGGGGACCCAACCAAAGTTCCTGCAGTCATAAGTTAGGTGGGGCCTCTATGTTGTATGTAAGAACTCCATCCATTCATCCATTTAGCCGGTTCATGTTACAACATGAAGTCAAAAATACAACGGATGCAAAACTCAAGTAGGCCACGTGAAGTCAAAAATATAACGGATGCAAAACTCAAGTAGGCCACGACAGGAAAGAGTGGATAGGAAAATCCCTATTATTAAAACCTCCTTAGGTACACCTTAATGTTTATATACCATCCAAACCGTTAAAAAAGTCATTTTTATTGGTATGAACTGAAAACATAATAAATATTAGCTTGATCCAAAACTTCCGTGGCACTATCAATATCTAGCAATGAATGTTCAATCTTCACTGTTTCTTATCGTGTGGCCCACTTGTATTTTGCATTTCCCTCATTTTTAGGCTCATGTTCTAACATGATCTGGCAAAATGGATGGACGAGCTGATTTCTCACAAACATCACAATGGCCCCAACCCACTTAGCTTTTGACCACAAGGAACTTCCTGCAACGGGTCTCAAAATCCTGAGAATGTCGTCTACACACATTACGTGTACAGTGTGGCCCACCTGTAGAAAAATTGAGATCTTGTAGGTTTTACATTGTGTGCTTGCGTGTGGATGGATAGGATTACACGAAAGTGTGAGGATGGTTCACCTGGGCCTATTTCATGGGCCTGGTTATATTGACAGTGGGCTCCACCTCATGATTGAGAAGGACAGGTGCAATGCATCCCCACACGGGTATGAATGCAGTGAGTATGGCAGCTGGTACGATGCCTGCCTTTGGGTCCCAGCCAAATACAAGTCGCATTCGGGCCTTCCATATGGACACTTTGATAGGGCCCACTTAATAAATGGGCGGACATGGGCTATTTGGCAATATGGGGCCCTGAGCCTGGCGGATGACATATTGGTAGGGTTTGGGCCAAAACCAAAAGCCTCAATAAACATGATGACCTGGACCGATTGAGGCTAGATTGAACTTCAGCCCGACCCATTTCCACCCTGGTCCTCTAGTCATCATAGGTGAAGGAATTAGGTATCATACAATGATTACCACATGGTTCATTAATCCAAGCTGTTTAAGTGGTGGGCCACGTTGCAGATCTACATTCACTGAAATCTCCCAATTTGTATGATCCATTGAATCTTTGGAATTTTCTTGGTAGAGCGGCCCGTTGCTGTAGTTTATCTCTTCACCGTTTATTTGCAGGCCAATGCTGGAAGGTTGTATGTGTGTGTTTGTCGCGTGTGGTTTGGTTGGGCCCGGGGTTCGATTCATCAGGTGGGCCAGGATGCATACCGGTTTCGTAAATTGCAGTCCACCCTAACTAGTGGAGCGATATGATTTTTGGGCAAGAACATTTACATTGTGCTACCATCTGATAAATGGATTGGCTCTCGTGCCAAAATGTGATACGTGTGGCGTGTGCATGAGTAACCCTGTAGTGGGCTTAGCCAAGGCCTTTTTTACTGAATGCATAAGATTTTGTGCATGTTTAGCCCATGTTTTGGATCCTAAGTGTTTGATGTTATGCACCTAAAAGCCCAATTTGAAAGATCCCAACCTTTGATCATTGGACTATTTTGATTTTGAATGTGGGTTGTTGTATCGTCTCCTTACTGTCTATTTGCACAGATGCTGCTTCAACGGTTAGGATCTGCCATCGGCATAATTGATTAAAATAATGAAATGTAGCCATCCAAGTTGAGTTGAAAGACCTGACTTGGGTAACTGGCATTCCAAATGGAAAGATTTTTTTTAGAGAATCCTTGGTCTGGGTTTTTACAAGTGAGGCTCTTATTCCAATCAAAGATTACGAAATTTCAATTATCCAAGCTTGCACATTTGGTTAAATTGTTTATTTGTTTTTGCCATAAATTGAAGGGTTGGGATTGTCCCATCCAAGAGAATTTTTAGCAATATGACTCATTAAAACAAGATCTTGATCATTGAAACCATGAAGCCCAATTGTACAAACTCAAAATCTGCATGGAATTGCATCATCGAACATAAAATTCCACATAAAACAATTGTTAAATGCTTAGATAACATCCGAATGTTGAATCATGCGATCCCTGGGCCTTGCTACGAGTGGCAATGGGCCTAGTGGCCAGGCCCCGTAGGATCAAAGCCTGAGCCCCTAAAGTTGGCCTTGGGGCTGGGCCTGGGCTTGAAATCTAGATCAGCCTTCCGTTGGCCCAATCCATTTATCAAGTGGACCACCTCTATCCATAGATTGGAACCCAAAAGCTCGACTTGAGTCAATGTTTGGTGAGTCAGGTGGACCGAAAGACTAAACTTAAATCAACTTAATAATCAAATGAAGAAGTGATTAGATTAATTAATTATATTTACGGGAATGTGTGTATATAAAATTAAAATTAAATTATTTTTTTTAAAAAAAAGGGATATTCATGAATGTAATAATGCATGGCAAGGTGGTAATGACATGTCCAACTATATTGTGGAATCAGGTCCAATCTCACCACCAAATTGCAATGCCCAAAAAAATGAGCGCTTTCAATTTTTGAAAAGATGAACCTTAAGGCTTTATTTGTTTTCTTTTTCCAACTGGTAAATACCAATAAATGACAGTCATCATTATTTACTTTTACACCTGCAACTATGTCCAGTGAAATTGTACTTTAATGAGCCTCTTTGGTTGCATTCGTTGATTACCGTAAATTCTCATTATTACTTCCCATATAGTGTTTGTTTTTAAGTTGGTCCTTTACTTCAAAGAATAGTGGGCCCTCCACCTAACCCACTGGAGCATGGAGTACGCAGGAAAGAGAAAGTTCTACACTGGAGGGTAGCATGTATATTAACGGTCTGACGTGAACAAGTATTGTGGGTCCCATCATGAGGTATGTGTTATATCCAAACCGTCCATCCGTCTGGTGAGCTCGTTAAAGGAGTTGATCCGAAAAATAAGATAGATTACAAGATCATGTGGACCACACGGCAAATAAGCCATAAAAGGCATTAAATTGTCTACACTCCAAGTCCATTATGGACGTAAGCTAGAGTTTTGGATTTGCTTCAATTTTAGGCTTCAACCTACATACCAACTAAATACTCATGTTCCTTGATTTGGACCATTTGGATATATTTACATTTCATCTACGTTTATTGCTTTCTCATTATCGAAGCCTTCGGATGGTATTTGTGGTCCAAATCCTACGAAAATATCCTAAATATAGGTGCTATGAGGACCGATCGTAGATACATCCGTAATATCTACTAGTAAGTGGGCCACACAAATTAACACATCCATCAGAAGAGAAACCACCATCAAAACTGCAGTTGGGTTAGAAACAATAGTCCATGATCTTTTAAAACTTTCTAATTGGCCCTTCATCTTTAACAGAGCAATCAACCTAGATCAACTGGCCAACACCTAGCTTAGGTATACAATTATGTTAGAGACATAGATGGGGCCCACCATCACTTGCATGTTTTATCCAACACCCTGCAAAACATCATATAGTGCTTTACAAATAAGATACTACAAAACATCATCCAAAACACTGCAAAAACATCATATAGTGCTTTACGACAAGATGAAAAAAGACATGCATCTAAATAACGACCAAACCAATGTTATCTAATGTTGGATATCCACCACTAAAACTTCAATGGTTCATGGAGATGAGCTAAACCGCCATTATGACAAGCAATATGCCTAGTAGGAAAAGCAATGCAGTACCATCATTTTCGTTGGAGGTGATCTCCGCCTTCAAATGTGGGAAGTTTGATGCTAAGGCCCCATAACCTGAAGCAATTTGGTGGCTAATATGGTTAATTTGGAATTCCTGGTCATACATCGCTTGATGTACAGCCACAGTGTTATCATCACCACTCATGTTTGGAAGTTCACCATTTGGCATGTTCGGATGTTGGGGTATCGTAGTGAAAGCCTCTCAGGCACGGATTGTCATTTCTTACGACTTGTACGATTTGAATAGCACCCTGCAAAACCCGTCTATCTTGGCATTATATTCCTCTCATGTAAGTAAATACCAGGTCGTCTTCCCCTTAATACAATGTAGACCTTCCCCATCTACAATGAAAAAACAACTTTCATTAAAGAACAAATATACATAATTATATTACGTCAGGAAGTCATTAGAGAAAAAACTAGAGATTAGATCAATAGTTATACATAATTATAATACATCAAGAAGTAATTAGAGAAAGAAAAAAAAACTTTCATTAGATATCACAAATAGTTTACTGTACTTTTTATATCAAATATTCAATAACCAAAGCAAAGGGTCCAAAAAAATGAAACATCATAACATAACATAAAATTGTCCGAAAAAAAAAAAAAAAACCATGCATCAAGTGTTTGTGATAGTTGCGTCCAGTAAAAACTATTCATATTCTACTATGGTGGCCCAAGTGTTTCACTGATTGGACTTCATTAACATCTTCAGAAATTTCAGCCTCCTATGGTGAGGAAGGTTAAGGAAAGTGGCACCATATTCTTCCTCATTGGAAAGTAGTTTGGTTGCGCAAAATACTTCTTGCCCGTTAAGTCCCTCCAACTGCTCCAATTCTAGAATCATAACAGTCATTCTTGCAAAATTCTTTTCCTGTGACATATTCATCGCAATCGATTGCAAAGCTTCAACCATGTCAGTCAAATCGTGACCAATCACATCTGTCGGACGGTTACCCCTCGACCTCTTCCTAGAGTTTGCAGTACTGTTTGTAGTGTTAGAGTTGTTTCCCTTTACTGGCGGAGTCGACCGTGGTATATTGGCTCCTTCACGACTATCCCATGACCAATGGATATTTGGGCTATTGTCACCAAAATCATCAGATCCAAGATCAATGGATATGGAATTAAGGTCCACAGTCTGTGTCATCGGATCATCTGGATCCCTTAAACCACCAATACCCGTGTTAAAACTATAATTTCCGGTTGTACATCTTTTACCAGCAACACAATTGTATCAAAAAATGTACTCTATATCATCGTACCTTGAACAAAGCTTACCACGAACATGTTCTGCGTATGGGTTTTTTTTTTTAAGAATTTTTTTTTTACGCACGTACACACACACTCACGCGATAGTGGGCTTTCACCACCTATGGATACTCGAACCCTTGACCGGGTGTTGAAACTCCCGAGAGTCTACCACCCGAGCAAGAGCAAGGATCCTTGTGCATACGGGTATGACTATTAAGAAAACAAGAATAAGTAATGCCAAGGTATGGGAGATATAGTGAGCTTAAATTATAATTTAAATCTATATAATGAAAAAATAGAATATTGGTTCTCACATTTATGTAGTTCACCCAAACCTCATTAGTTGCGACCACTACCTTCAAACCATCATCCCACCCGAAACAACTATCATTACACAAATCTCAAATTGTAAAGTAAAATTTCTTCATAGTGTATAGGCGGTTAATAAGTGAGTACTATCGCTAATCTATCTCTAATATTGTTAACAACAGGTTGGTACGTCTCTTTCTAAAAATCATGCCCACTCTTCTTGCCTTTTGCAACCTACTCCATAAGGCTATCAATAAGACAGTTGTCCATGTCATCTGTCCAACGAAGTATACCACCTGGGGAAGGTGTCTCATCTATTAATTTTTCAGTATTCTTCTTTGGAGTCATTTTTAGTGTCATTGCATGACATCCTCCAGTCTACTTTGTGGGTGTTGACGGTTGAGATCTCACGTTCATTGAACCTTCTGAGGACATATCTTCAACTATCTATAAAAAAATGGTGATTTGCAAATTCCATAAGAGACAAATGGATTAATACTCTAAGGTTTGCAAAACATAATTATGATATTGACTTATATGTGTGATAAAAATATACAAAAAGTAATATACGATCAACCGATATCCAAAACTATATTCACAACATTGTATATGGCAAAAGAAAACAATAATACTCAAGTTGCACAATAATACTCAAGTTGCGAATGTGTTACATTCTACAAAAGGGAAAAATAAATTAAACCCTCCAACTCATTTTACTAGAATCATTTCACATCCTTTGTGTAATGCCATCATAAAATGATAACCATGCATCTCTCACTGCCCGAGTGGCATTAAGCACATTGCGATTGTCATTGATAGAAAAATCTTCTACCGTTGATGGAGACACTCCTACATCACTATCTCTCAATGTGCCATCCCTATCCACAATTTTGCCATCTCTTGACAAATGGATAAAATTATGAAGGACACAACAAGCGAGCATAATCTTGACCTTTGCGAGTACAGGGTATTGTGGAGCCATCTTTAGAATGGAAAATCTAGCCTTTAGTACACCAAAGTAACGCTCAATAACGTTTCTGAGTTACGTGTGGCGATAATTGAAAAGATCTTTCGCATTTGCGGGATTATGTCCGGTACGATATTCATTGAGATGGTAACGTACACCTCGATATGGAGCCATAAATCCAAGAGAATGAGCATACCCAACATCAACTATATAATATTTACCAACAATGTATAGGGATTGAGTTTCAAGCAGTGATAAATTACTGAAATTTGGCAGGTATAAGGTGTTAGTCTATAAGTGACGTTACATGAGCGTATTGTAAAACGATCATGTGGATTGGTCAAAGAACCTTGTAGGACGCATGCGTCCAAAGCGTATCCCTATGAACCTGCAAGCATGTAGATGAATTTCATACCAAAATCACAAACGATCATTACATTATGAAAAATTACTCATTTTCTATTACGATAGATGTCACTCTCATTAGTAGAAACAAATGCCAGTATATGCGTCCCATCTATTGAACCAATACAATCATAAAGTGCATATTATGTATAAAAAAATGAATTATAAAGAGAAAAAACTCAAATCTTAAACGTGTATTTACAATAATAGAAAATGTATTCACTTGAACGTAGTTATTCTGTAAGGCCTGTGTCTTAGACCGTACCATTCCGTCGGCTTCCGCGGTCCTCCTAGTCGAATTTCGACGACCAGCGATCTGTTGCCGGCATTTTGCACGCAATCCTGAGTCGTGTCCAGTATATTAGAATTGGCGCGACCCGAAACCTGTACCCTGGTGACTGTGCCGTCGCCGCGGTTCCAACGCGGTGACTCATGCACCGACCCGATACCCAGGCTAGAAGATGTCGGCCTGCGTTCTATTCGAGGAAAACACCGTGCGTTGCGAACTTCGAGAGAATCTCTACCAAATGTCAAATCAATCCCATCAATCAATCAAAGTACACAACTCATCAAGTCAAGTACCCTATCCCATCCCCAAGTACACAATACCATCCCCAAAGTCAACTTTCCCATCCCATCTCTTACACACCCCATCACTCATCCCATCACTCTCTCTCTTTCAATCCCTCTCTCATCTCTCTCTCTTCCTTTCTCTCTCTCTCATTTTTTTCCTCCCAAGCAACCCACGTCCATGGCTCTCCATGGGAGAAGCTTTGTGTGGCCCACTTCTATCTCCCATCTCCACCATCCAAGTTTGATCCCAACCGTAGAAATTGTTCATTTGGAGCTCTAGCATACATTGGCGGAAGAAGGAAGAACAGATCCAAGGTGGGTGATTTTTTTTTAATAATTTTCTACCATTCATTTTGTGATTTGAGGGCCCACATCTGTGGGACCCATCGTAATGTACTATTTATATCTAAGAGGGACCCATAATGGCGGGGTCCCTCCGCTACTCCGATCTTTCTCTCTTTTTGTGATGACCGTGTGGCCCACCTGAATTATGTGTTTCATCCAACCATCCATCTGTTGGACCATGCTATAGGGCCACACCGTGATGTATTTATTTTATCCACACCGTCCAGGCCATCTGGACGGTGCTGAACCAGTTGGGACGGTGGGGATTCATCCCACACGTGGGCCCCCTTTCTCTTGGAATGGAAGTGGATTAGCTGGCGTACCTCACCAGCAGTCCTTGCTGCTGCTGTGCTTGACGTCAACAACCTCTGGTGGGACCCACATGAGGCATATGTTTCATCTAACCGTCCATTGGACGGGCAGCAACAACAGCTGCTGTGCAAACATCCTCAATATTTTATGAGTCTGACCATTAGGTATGTATTATATCCTAACCGTTCAAACGGTGGGACCCACTGCTATGTTACGTCAACTGGTTCTGTGGGTCCCACGGGATGTATGTGTTACGATCAACTGTCCATCTAAGGCTGCTTCATCAAATCTCGAATGTAGCATGATAACGCTAGTACCTGGTCGTTTTCCTTTTTTTAAAAAAAATAAATAAATAAAATAATATGTAATATACATCCTCATGCATATATGTATTGCTGGTGGGCCCACGTGGGACCCACCAGATGTGGTGTTTCACCCACCTTACCGTACATATTCTGTATGCACACCGTTCGTCCGTCCGTTTGAAGACGTAGACCTCACCACCTTAATGTATGTTTTTACATCCATCCCGTCCTTACATGGGATGTGGGGTCCACTTGATATCGTGATGTGTGCACATGTGTCATTAAGCTGATGTATGTGATTTGCCACACCGTAAAGACTCTGGACGGTGGGGCCTTCAGCAATGTATGTGTTTTAGCATTCAATTGTTCAGCGTGGAACGATGCTGGATGCACCATGGTGTATAGGTGCTATCCAAACTTCCCATGGGTCCCACGTCCCATGATCCTGACTGTGCAGATCATGTGGGACCCACTAGATTAGTAACTGACCGGTGGGCCCTGTAGTGACATCAACAAGTTACGTGGAACCCACCGCTGGTATGCTTTCAACCTGGCCGCTCTTCCGTGTGAAAATCTCACACGTGAAGCCTGTGCTGTGCATCCACACCGTCCCGTGGTTTGGACGGTGGGGACCACCATGATATATATGTTTTAAATCCAAGCCGTCCGTGCCTGGATGGTCCTGTGGGGCCCACTCATGAAATAGGTATTGTAATCCAAACCGTCCAGCCACTGTACAGGCCTTTCTTGGCATCTCTAAGAGAATGAGTTAGATTTAAATCTCATGTGGGACCCACCCTGTATGTGTGAAGGGTAGGGTCCACCCTAATGTATGTATTCTCCACCACACTGTCCAGTGGATGGACATGTACACCATCATGATGTAACATTGTATCTGCACCGTCCATGCAGTGGCCCACCATGAAGCAGTACTTCATTTGCACCGTTCATCTGTGGACCCGGCTAGATGTATGTGTTGAATCTGCACACTGTCCGTACTCAGATGTAAGTGTTCTATCCGAGTTGTTCACCTGCTTTGCCAACGTGGACACCACCATGATATATTTATTTCATCCACACCGTCCAGATTGAGCCGGACGGTGCTGGACAACGTTTGGACGGTGCTGATTTACATGGACAATGATTGGATGGTGCTGATTTACCTGGACAATGTTTGGACAGTGCTGATAATCATTAGTGGGCCATATGCCCCATGAGATGACAGTGTACAATGATACACATATTATACCCACAATTAATAAAATGATTTTGGTGTAGTCCAAGCCCATTTAAAGCCCATTGGTGCGAGCCATCCATGAGGTCCATCATGATGTATTTTGGCTCATGTGTGGGGCCCACCTGTTTGTATTTTTGGCCCATGAGTAGGGCCCACCTATGATATGTATTCGAGGCCCAATGGGATGCATTCGAGGCCCGTGGGGGGGGCCCATTGTGGTGTATTCAAGGCTCGTTGTTGAAGCCCACCTTGATGTGTATGAGGCCCATTGTTGAGGCTCACCTTGATGTATATAAGGCCCATTGTTGAGGCCCATGGGTCGAGGGCCAATGGGATGTATACAAGGTCTATTGCATTGTGTGATTCCATCATGGGTTATGTAATGACATTTATGGCGGGCCATGCCTTGGGAGCAATGTTGGTTGAATGTCCACATTGATGGGCAATGATGGTTGGATGTCCACATTGTGACCTTCCCTTAGGCCTTGTTAGGCCCATTCTGATTCCGTTAGTCGAGGCTGATCCCGATTGCCGTGACCGATTTAACGATTCCGATTATCGAGGCTGATTTTAATTGTCGATACCGATTCCGAGTGTTGATACCGATCCCGATTGTCGAGACCGATTGCCGACTCCAATTGCCGTGACCTATTTGCCGATTCTGATTATCGATCGATTCGATTATCGTGATCGATTTGCCGACTCTGATTATCGATCGATCCTGATTGTCGAGACCAATTGCCGACTCTGATTGCCGTGACCGATTTGCCGATTTTGATTATCGATCGATCCGATTGTCGTGACCGATTTGCCGACTCTGATTATCGATCGATCCCGATTGTCGAGACCGATTGCCGACTCCGATTGCCGTGACCGATTTGCCGATTCTGATTATCGATCGATCCGATTATCATGACCGATTTATCAACTCTGATTATCGATCGATCCCGATTGCCGTGACCGATTTACCGATTCTGATTATCGATCGATCCGATTATCATGACCGATTTACCGACTCTGATTATCGATCGATCCCGATTGCCGTGACTGATTTACCGATTCTGATTATCGATCAACTCCGGTTGCCATGACTGATTTGCCGATTCTGATTATCGATCGATTCGATTATTGTGACCAATTTGCCGACTCTGATTATCGATCGATCCCAATTGTCGAGACCGATTGCCAACTCCGGTTGCCGTGACCGATTTACCGATTCTGATTATCGATCGATCCGATTGTCGTGACCGATTTGCTGACTCTGATTATCAATCGATCCCGATTGTCGAGACCGATTGCCGTGACCGATTTACCGATTCTGATTAGCGATCAATTCCGATTGCCCTGACCGATTTGTCGATTCTGATTAGCGATCGAGGTTGAATATCATGACCGATTTACCGATTCTGATTATCGATCGATCCCGATTGACGAGGCCAAGTATTGAAGCCGATTCTAATTGTCGAGGTCGACTGTATAGGCCGACCCCAATTGTTGAGGCCGATTCCGAGTGTCGATTCCAATTGTCGAGACCTATATGATGTATATGCGAACCATAGTTGAGGCTTACTGTGATGTATCCATGGCCCATGGGCAAGGCCCATTGTTGTGTATTCGTGGCCTATGGGCAAGGCCATTATGATATGTATTAGGCCCATGATGTATGACGCATTTGATGATTCATGACCTACGTGTAGGGCCCACATGTCATGTATTTGAAGCCCTTGAGCAGGGCCCACCTATTGTGTATATGTGGCCCTTGAGTAAGGCCCATGGTGTTGTATATTAGGTCCTTGTATGAGGCCATGAGTCTACTATATATTAGGCTTTATGCGGGTCATTCCTCGAGGGCAATGCCGGTTAAATGTCCACATTGTCGGGATTGATTGTTGATGCCGATTACGAGTATGTGATAGCATAGCATTATGATACATGCTCATACGCATCATCTGCATGTTTGTTATGAGATGAGGTTGATCATTACATATGTCATTGAGCATGTTGTTATGAGACTCTCTGATAGGCAAAGGTAATCTCACATGAGCACACGGTATGCGCAGGATTGATGCATAACTGGATTATATGACTCATGCATCTTGCATTATGATTACTGTACGCCCTAGCAACATCAGGGACGTAGCCTCCACAGGCTTATCGTGGATGGCCAGATGGGATACCGAAATCTGTTCTACATGGGGTGCTATAGATATCCCTGGGTGAAAGTCCCTAAACCCTCTTGGTTCCAGAGGTTGCTCCAACGTCTAGACCGAGTGGATGCACGAACGCATGAGGGTCGTATACCGTTAGGCCGCGTCTCCCACTGTGTCGTGGTCGGTTGGAATGGGGTATGGCCTTACCTGCCCGAGAGGAGGGGGCAATGCTAGGCTGAGTCTGACCAGCTCGAGGAATGGGTCCGCTATCGACGAGCTGGGTCCGACATTGGCAGGCGGATAGTGAGGTCTCTTTCACTCACCTTGTTGCGCGCGATGAGGCGGCAACCTGGTTTGGAGTGTAATAGACCCCGGTGATTTCTCAGAGAGTAACCGTACTGATATGTAGACTTATTGAGTAAGAATTGCATATTCATTCATTCACTATCCACTCGGGCTGGTGGTACGTAACTATTTGTTACATGTACCTTCGCATGGCAAGGATTTCGGTTGGGCGCGCGACTAACCTGAGATCAAGAGTTTACCACATTGAGTCTGACTATCCAATTTTAGGTATGAGACTGGTTTGGATAGAAATCCCTGGTGGTGGACCCCATAGCCTGCGATACTACGTACTATCATCCCGACTTCACACTCCAGCATGGTCATTTCATTCGCACTGCATACCACATTGCATCCGCAGTACTTAGCATTTTAGGTTGCTATGTTTCTACATTATACGTCGTAGATATGACTGATGGTATTCGTGGACTCATCAGGATTTATATATTGCATTGCATCAGCAGCATCTGATATTTGGCTTGTTGTCTCCGCATTGCATAGTTGATCTACATTGCTTCATCAGTATATAATATTATTTTTATTATATTTCAGACTGATGGTATTTATGGGTCTATCAGTATATTTTCGTATTACTCTGATTTCGTATGATTTATGATCTTGCTAGTGTTTCTGATATTGTATGATTATGCGTTTATCAGTATTTTCGCTTACTCTGATTACTATGATATCGCTTACTTGGCACTTACCTTATGTACACACTTTCACCACCCACTAAGCTTTCTATAAGCTTATGCACGATAGATACGTGCAAGTGATGTTAGATTGCAGCAGCATTGAGCCTAGAGCGTGCAGCGGTCTTCTGGAGCTTTGATTTATTTTATATATATATTTCCCTTTCAGTATTGTACTCAAACGATTATATTAGTGGATATGTGATTATGATGTTACCTTTATGATTTAGGTAATCTTGTGGTTATGCTCATTACGAGACAAATGTACATTGAAAAATCCTCCTTGTAGGATCCCAGGATCAGAATCTGGCATATATACGTTGGGAGCTGAGAATGGGGTACTACGAAGGCTGTCAACACCGGATTTGGTGATCGAGAATTTTGTGAGCCCGGTTTCCAAGTTTGGGGCGTGACATATTCCAATTTGAATTACTAATAATCTCATATGGAGTTTTTGGACCGAGTAGTTGTACATAGACTCGGTATAAAGACACTATTACATTCAGAACCCGATTGAAATAACAACTAACAGTTTCACCGGACCTTATGAATCAATGTCCAATGACTTGGTTACGAACATTATGTCCCAAAGTATGGAGGAACATCACAAGTTGTTCTTTCATGCTTACATGTCTCGTATTCACTTGAACGTAGTTATTCCAATTTGAATTACTAATAATCTCATATGGAGTTTTTGGACCAAGTAGTTGTACATAAACTGGGTATAAAGACACTATTACATTCAGAACCCGATTGAAATAACAACTAACAGTTTCACCGGACCTTATGAATCGATGTCCAATGACTTGGTTACGAACATTATGTCCTAAAGTATGGAGGAACATCACAAGTTGTTCTTTCATGCTTACATGTTTCGCATCAGTTAATAAGTTTTTATCCCATAGAATGGAGCATAAGTTGAAAAAAGTTGTCTTCCTCATTCTCAACTAAGAGATGCATTTGTTGTCCGAAGTCCTAATTATACCGTCAATGATCCAAGCTTATTCATTATCGGCACGTCTTGGTAGATTCCATAACAGATAGTTGCAACAATATTCTCCAACTATCATGGCTGCTGAGGCAGATACAAATATAATGGCAAACATTTGCATCTCTTCTTCTGTCCATTCGCTAGGATCTATTGTTCGAGTGTTATATTTTCTACTCAATAGAATCTCTTAAAATTATAGATTTGGGTTCCTTCTTCTACATGAGAAAGAAATAGTTTCATTTTGTAAATTAAAATAATACGTTGATGTAGACCAATTTTGGACTCTTATTTGAAAAAAATTAATTCTAATATTAAAATTAAATACAGAAGAAATTGTTAATTAGGCATCCATGAAATCTAAATATTACCGCGTCTTCTAGTACAACTGACGTGAAAATGCAACGGAAAATAATCTAGTAAAGTCTTCTCCAATGAGTTTCCATGCAACCCATCTTTGACCATACACATGGCAAAAGAAATGAAAAATCTAAAACGATCATATGGTGGACCCTTCCATGGATGCATTGGAGTTTAAATTGCACATAGATTTGAATGATTCGATCAATCTGTTAAGGGTTCTCTTAATTGCAACGGTATAAAAAATAAATGGGTTGAAATTGGTATATATGATTGTCCTATTTATCTTATTTTCTAACTATAGTCCATTCGCGATGAATTCAACTGGATGGACGATCCTGATTTTTCATCCCCCTTACCAAATGTATGGTAAAGCAAATGAAGTACATACACATGCACTAATCACACCTTTAATAATAATAATAATAATAAAGCAACCATGACTCCCATATGCATGCACTCATCATTCTACACTAGGAAAATATGCAACTCAAATTAAAAAATTCAAATAGTGGGGCTCAACTGTAGAAATCCCTTAACTAAGGACATGTAACAATCAGAATTTTAATACATTTTTTTAATATAAAATTTAATTTTGGATCGATCTAATTCAAGGTCCAGCAATTTGGACAGTTCAGATAGAGTTACATATAGGCCCACATTGATTTTTTTTAAGAATATTATTCAAAACATGAATAAGATCCAATGATCAGGTGGACCACACCATAAGAAACAGTGGTGAATGATCATTAAGATCCAAAGATCAAGTTTTTAGAAGAAGTACAGGAGCCCATGCATGTATAATTCGAATCAATGGTCCACCTTTACAAAAAGCAAATATGTCAATCAATGGTTAAAGTCATTAATTAACAAATCCAACATGATTCTACACCACAGGCATATATAGCACTGCCCATGTATAAGCTATGGAATGTGCCAATTTGATTGTACGTGCAAGATTGAAGCAGTCCATTAGGTGGACCATAAAAAATGACATTCTAATAATCAAGCCTATATACTCATAATATGGGGAATGAATGTGAAACAAATGGACAGATGGAAAAAACTTCTCTTGCCGTTCGTTTGCTTTTTACGCCATGGATGGCCCATCAATAAAAAATCTCCTTAAGAGACCATTTATTTAAAAAAAAAAATTAGAATCTATTTAAGGCCACTATTCCAATGGGTACAACTGCCCAGATGGATTGATAATCTTTCTGTCCATCCATGTAAGACCAATTACGGTGGACGGTTCCCATTCATCTCCCTAAACAACATTGTTTTATCGGCTCAAATGGAACACATCACAAATGCAGATAGAAGCCTAAAATGAAGGTGCCTTATCGGCTCAAATGGAACAAACCACAAGAATGAGTGCTGAGATTGTCTCCGGCACTTCTACCGTTTAAATGCAAGAAAACTGATGTTTATTTATCACAAAGTTCAATGGATATTAGCTTTATCGAAAACATCTGCAGCTCTTTAAAAAATGGACTTTAATCCTTTTTTGTGTTCCCCATGCTTCTGCCTTACATCGGTCTCATATTTAGGCTTCTATCCGCGGCCAAACTGTTCAAAATAAATTAGACTATGATTTGAACCCAAAAATCATGGCCTGCCCATCACAACCCCTGTCTGATCAGGGATTGTGATAGGCAAGATGCATTCCTTATTCCGTCCAATTGGGTGCATTCAACATGGTGCTCACAGAGCCGTTAGACTCAACTATTGTATATCAAGGAGCAATCAAACTGGATTAGGTACTACTAGATTATAAAACATGGCATATCTGGAGGTATTAACAAACGAATAAAGAATTTTCTGACCTGATAAGAGCCTGAAGAACTCTAACCGAGCTTCAATGGCTTCCACCCATTGAAATGAAATATATGGTAAATGACATGCTTTCTCAATTAAAAAAGAAGAGGAAGATATCTTATAACTAGAAAAAAGACATGAGACCAAATAGGATAAATACCGGAAGAATGCTTATTGTAGAGGAATTTTCTAACGAAAGGAATAGAAGTTATATGGAAATTTAGTTATTGAAGGTTCACGATTTACCGTAGTCATGTGGAGCACCAGAATATTTTCACCAGTCAATAGCCTATCATAGATGTAATCACCGCGTTGATAGCTACAGTTGGCGAAATGGGATGGCATCTTGGACGGGTAGGGTAAAGTTCCTATCAACTAAGTTTGGCCCACCTGCTATGTATGTGGTCCATCCACATTGTCCATCTATTTTAAAATATAATTTAAGGGGCTCAACAAAAAATTGAAGTTTATTTCAGGATCAAGTGGATCATACCATGGTAAAGAGCATTTTCCACGATTTCCACTGTTGAAACGATGCTAGGCCCAATAGTGATGTTAATTTCTCATCCAATCCATTTACAAGATCATCTAGACATGGATGAAGGGAAAATATAAATATAAGCTTCAACCAAAAAGTGCTTGGCCCATATGAAATTTTCAACAGTAGAAGTGTCATCAATGAAGTTTTCCGTAGTATGATCCATTTGATCATTAGATATGCTTAATTTTCGGGCTCAACCCAGAAAATTATTCGGTAAAATGGATGGACGGAACGAATTAAATGGATAGATCATGGTGGACCCCACAGAGTTTCTCAGTATACAATCTGTTTCCGCACGAAGTCATCATTTTGCATATTGCAATCTTGGTGAGACGTGAAGTCCCACTGTGCATTGGAAGATTTTCCTACAAGAAATTCACATGGAAAAACAAACGGCAATAAAAGCCTAGCAGAGGTGATTATGGTTATTTACAACATGTAAAGGAAAAACAAACAGGCCCTCAAAGAAATGGGAAATACCTGGGAAATAGTAATTATTATAATATCACTGCGTTTGAAAATTAATGGGAATTTGTGCCCGTGAAATTGGTTCAAAAAATGTAATTTTAATTTTTGAACTGCAAGGTAATGCGAATGATATATCCATTCCGTCAGTCTGTTTTATTACCATATTTTGGAGCATGAGACAAAAAATGAAGCGGATCCAACACTCAGGTGGCCCACGCCAAAAGAAACAGTGGCCCTACAAAGTTTTTAACGATTAATATTTGATTCCCTTTTTTGTATGACGTGATCCAATTGAGTATTGGATATGCCTCAATTTTTTACTCATGCTATGAATTCAACTGGAATAATGGATGAACGGTGTAGATAAGCGAAATGCATCACAGTGGGACCCACAGATATTTTATAATATTCTTGGTTTTCGTGTCAAAAATAAGTAGTCAAATCAGGTTAGTTGTAAATGCAGGGGGAAGTAATTATTACTTTTTTACACTGGTTTACCATTTCACCGGAAAATCAAACACGCCCTAAGAGTCATTAACCAAAGTAGTTTTTTAGAGAGTTGGGCCTAAAAGGCATTGGGTGAGGAGTTTTCGTAGAAATTGCAGTGAAAATAAAAAGTTCATGTTTTATCAACAAAACTGATCATCTAAGACCTCCCCCATGGATGGTCATAAGGAATCTAAACATTGATGGTTTGGATCATACTTGTGAATAAAATCAATGGTGTAAAACACTATGAAGTTGTGGCAGATCCTCTAACTGTGGAGTTTTCCCTCTAATCTATCCTATTGCGAAAAATTGAGATCATCCTACGTTGAATCCTCTGGAAAGTGCCAAGGCACTCTCTCTCTCTCTCTCTCTCTCTCTCTCTCTCTCTCTCTCAAAGAACTCTCCCTCTTTCTCTCTTCCTCTCCATGTCCCAAAGGAGTTGCAACATCTAGGGTGTAAGACCCGTATCCTAACTCGTACCGTTCCGTATACTCATACCGTCCTCCCGGTTAAATTTTGGCAACCCGCAACCTGTAACCAACGTTTGCACGCGATCCTAAGCTGAGTTCTGCATATCTGAGTCGACTCGATCCAAAACTTGTACCAGTGCGACCGCGCCGTCGCTGCGGTTCCGATGCCGCATCTCGCGTGCCGAGATGATACCCAGGCCAAGAGATGTGGGCCCGCATTCAGTTTGAGGAAAATGCCACACTTTCCAAAAACCTAAGAGAACATATCAAATCAATCAATCAATCACATCAATCAAGTACACATCAATCACTTCACGTGTCAAATACAAGTAACCCTAAGTCAACTTTCTCTCTCTCTCCACCCATACCTAGTCAAGTACACTCATCACTCCATCACACCCATCTCCCTCTCTCTCTCTCTCTCTCTCTCTCTCTCTCTCTCTCTCATTTCTTCATTTTTAAACAAACCATGAGACTCCAACGTCCAATCCTCCATATGAGAAGCCATGTGTGGCCCACCTTCCTACTTCCCATCTCCACCATCCAAAGTCCATCTCAACCGTCAGAATCGTTTCCTTGGAGCTCTAAATCATGTTGGCAGAAGAAGGAAGAGGAGATCGACGGTGGGTGATCTTATGTTTTGATTTTGTGATTTAAGGGCCCACTTATGGTGGGACCCATCTTGATGTATGTATTGTATAGGGAGGGCCCATAGTGGCAGGGTCCCTCCCCTTCTCACGATCTCTCTCCCTCTCTCTCCTTCTCTTTTTCCTTGATATCATGGCCCACCTTGATGAATTATCCGCACCGTCCGATCTTGAGGCCTAAGCATGTTGCCGCCCATTTTTTTTGGGACAGATCTGATGAAGGCAAAATACAAATATCGGTCTGATCCAAAGTTGGTGGGCCACGCTGCCGTGGACCCCACCTTGATGCATGGTGTATCCATGTCGTCCTGTTGTGAGGACCCACCATGATATATGTGTTGTATCTGTACCATCGTGGGGCCCACACATGAGGTAGGTGTCTTATCCATGTCACCCCAGCAGACGGTGGGGCCTACCCTCATGTGGTGTAGATCAAATCCACACCGTCCACAACGTCTTGAGGGTCTGGACTCTAGACGTTTAACAAAAAAAAATAAAGCATATATATTATAATATATAAATCATATGTATTTATATATAGAGAGAGAAAGGAGAGTGGGTGGCCCACGTACGTGGGACCCACCTTAGAATATGTATTGAATATCCATTCCATCCAATATGGGTGGTATCCCACCGTCCAAGGGCAGGGAGGGTGGTATCCCACCGTCCAAGATGTACGTGTTTTATTCTGGTTGCGTAGCAGCTGTGGGACCCACGCATGTGTGGACTCCACATGATGCTTGTTCTTATCAAAGCCGTCCACCTATTTTGCATCCACCGTCCAGATGACTGGACCATGGTGCATACCATGATGTATGTGTTTTATTCCAACCGTCCAGATGGCTGGACGGTGGACCATTTCAATCTATATATATATATATATATATAAGTAAATAAAATGAAGCAGATTCAAACCCCTGGTGGGCCAATTACATGGCCCACCTTGATGTTTGTAGCTCATCGTTCATCCATCTGTGAAGCGCACAGTGATGTATGGGTCTTATCCACACTGTCCAGACCTTGGACGGTGGGATCCATCATGATGCATGTGTTGTATCTATACCGTCTAACCATTTTGAGAAATCGTTTTATGGTATGAGAAAAAGAATGGGTTAGATCTAAAGTTCTAATGGACCCCACCATTCAGAATAATGGAGACAGTGACATCCACAGTTCAAAACTTCTTAAGGGCCACGGTAGTTCCAATCGAGCTAATATTTTTATTTTCACTTCATTTGTCTCTATGAATATGTTGGATCTCAAAAATATATATATATATACATCACGATGAGTCCTATAAATGTTTCAACGGTGGGTGTGGCTACTCCCACTGTTTTCTATGGCGGGCCCTCTGCATTTTGATGGGGAAAATCATTATCTCCATCATTATTTGTGATATGGTCCAGATGATCTTTTAATATGATTTTAAATAATACTCTAAATTGATATTTAAAAATGGATGAATGGTGTAGTTAGTTTGGCCCATTCGGTTTGGCCCATTTGATTCGGCCCATTGATTTAGCTCGTTTAATTCGGCTCATTTGATACGGCCCGGCTTGTTGTATATGAGGCCCATTGGTGCGGCCCATCGAGCGGCCCATTGTGATATATTTCTGGCCTGTGTGAAGAGGCCTACTATAATGTATTTCCAGCCCATTTGGTAAGGCCCATTAAGATGTATGTACTGAGGCCCATGAGGTCCTAGCCCATTGAGATGTATTAATGGCCCTTGTGCAGGGCCCACCTGTTATATATTTAAGGCCCGTGGGAGTAGCCCGAGGTGATGTAATTATGACCCATGGTGATGTATATTAGGCCCTTGTGTGAGGCCTTGGGCCCATTGTATGTTCGGCTCTATGTGGACCACTGCTTGGGAGCGATGTTGGTTAAATGTCCACATTGATGGGCAATGATGGTTGAATATCCACATTGTGACCTTCCATTAGGCCTTATTAGGCCCATTCTTACCGATTTCGATTGTCGTGGCCGATTGTCGATTAGCGATCGGTGCCGATTATCATGATTGATTGCCGATTTCGATTGACGTGACTGATTTGTCGATTCTGATTATTGATCGATTCCTATTATCGTGGTCGATTGCTGATTTGCAATTGAGGTCGATTATCATGACCGATTGCCGATTCCGATTAACATGGCCGATTTGCCGATTCTGATTATCGATCGATTCCAATTGTCGTGACTGATTGCCTATTCTGATTATCGTGACCGATTACCGATTTCGATTGATGTGACCGATTTACCGATTCCGATTATTGATCGATTTCGATCATTGTGGCCGATTGCTGATTTGTGATCGAGGCCGATTATCATGACCGATTGCCGATTCCGATTAACGTGACCAATTTGTCGATTCTGATTATCGATCGATTCCGATTGTCGTGACCGATTGCTGATTCCAATTGTCGTGACCGATTACCGATTTCGATTGACGTGACCGATTTGTCAATTCCGATTGTCGAGGCCGATTGCTGATTCCGATTGATGTGACCAATTTGCCGATTCCGATTGTCGTGGCCTATTGCCGATTAGCGATCAAGGCCGATTATCATGATCGATTGCCGTTTTCGATTGAAGTGACCGATTTGCTGATTCCGATTATCGAGGCCGATTCTAATGATTCCGATTATTGAGGCCGATTCCGATTATCGAGGCCGATTCCGATTATCGAGGCCAATTCCGATGATTGAGGCTGATTCTGATTGTTGAGGCCGATTCCGATTGTCGATACAGATTCCGATTGTCGAGGTCAATTATCGAGGCTGAATTCGATTTTCGAGGCCGGATATCGAGGCCGATTGACGAGGCCCAATGTGATGTATATACGACCCGTATTTGAGGCCCATTATGATGTGCATTCGGCCCGTGTTTGAGGCCCAATGTAATGTATATGCGGCCCGTATTTGAGGCCCGTTGTGATGTGTAGTCAGCCCGTGTTTAAAGTCCAATGTGATGTATATGAAGCCTATGTGTGAGGCCCATTGTGATGCATTTAAGGGCCAGGCAATGTAACCCATTGTGATGTATGTTAGGCCCATGTGAAAGGTCCATCATGATGTGTATTAAGCTCTTGAGTGAGGCCCATGGTGTTGTATATTCAATCCCTGTGTGAGGTCATGGGTCCACTATATGTTAGGCTCTATGTGGGTCATTCCTTGAGGACAATGTTGGTTAAATGTTCACATTGTCGAGGTCGATTGTTGATGCCGGTTATTGATACCGACTATGAGTATGTGATAGTATAGTATCATTATACATGCCCATACGCATATTTACATGTTTATTATAAGATGTGGTCGACCATTACACATGTCATTGGGCAGGTTATTATGAGAGTCCCTGATAGGCGGAGGTTATCACACATGAGCGCACGGTATACTCAGGATTGATGCATGAATTATGCATCTTGCATTGTGTGTTGTGATTACTGTACGCCCTAACGACATCAGGACCGTAGCCTCCACAAGCATATTATGAATGACCAGATGGGACACCGAAAATCTGTTATTGGCATCGGGCTGCCATAGATGGCCCTGGGTGAAAATCCCTAAACCTTCGAGGCTAGAAGATGCCCCAACATCGAGACTGAATGGATATATATGAGCGCATTAGGGTCGTATACCAGTAGGCCGCGTCTTCCACTGTATCGTAATCGGTTGAGAGGGGCTGTGGCTTTACCTGCCCGAGGGTAGAGGGCATAGCTAGGCTAAGTTTGACCAACTCGTAAATGGGTCCACTATCGATGTGCCAGGGAGATATTGGCTGACTACTAGCCAGGCAGATGGTGAGGTCTTTTTCACTTGCATGGTCGCGCGTCAGTGGGCGGTGGTTGCATGTAGAGTGTACTAGACCCTGGTGATGATCCCAGAGAGGAACCGTACTGATATGTGGACTTATTAAGCAAGAGTTGCATACTCATTCATTCATTCACTATCCACTCGGGCTGGTAGTGCGCAACTATTGGTTACGTGTACCTTTACAATGGCCAGGATTTCGGTTGGGGCACGCAACTAACCTGAGATCAGGAGTTTAACACGTTGAGTCTGACTATCCAAATTTAGGTATGGGACTGATTTGGATAGAAGTCTTTTGTGGTGGACCCTATAGCCTGCGATACTACGTACTATCATCCTGACTTCACACTCCAACTTGGTCATTTCATTCGCATCGCATATTGCATTGCATCATCACCACATAGTATTTAGCTTACTATCTCCACATTGCATAGCTGATCTACATTGCTTCCTCAATATATGATATTAGTTTATTATATTTTTACATCGCATAGCCTGGTTAAAGCTGATTATATTTATGGGCCTATCAGCATGTTTTTACATTATTCTGATATTGTATGATTTATGGGCTTGTTAGTATTTCTGCTTACTCTGATTACTCTAAAATTGTTTACTTGGCACTTATCTCGTGTACACACTTTCACCACCCACTAAACTTTTTATAAGCTTATGCACGATAAATGCATGCAGGTGGCATTAGGTTGTAGTAGCATGGAACTTGGAGCATGTAGCGGACCTCTGGAGCTCTTATTTTTGATATATGTATTTCCCTTCCAGCATTGTATTCAAATGATTATATTAGTGGATATGTGATGATGATGTTACCTTTGTGATTTAGGTAAACTTGTGGTTATGCTTCTTACGACATAAATGTACGTTGGAAAAGTCTCCTTGTATGATCCCAGGATCGGAATCTAGTGCATGGGCACTGGGAGCTGAGAATAGGGTACTACGGAGGCTGTCGGCAACGGATTCGGCGATCAGGATTTCTATGAGTTCGATCTCCGAGTTTGGGGCATGACATAGGGCTCTCTCTAGGTCTTCCACCCCTATAAGATAGGATCATAAATATGAGAATAGGTCAGGGTTTCAAGAGTGTATTAAGTATGGTTCTTTGCTACCCTACAAACTTTAGTATAATGTATTGTGAAAGAAGATTGTCAATCTATCTTATTTATGCATGTACACACGATCTAATTCTCTCACTGTCATGATCATCCGCTAGAAATATATACCCCACACTGATCAAATAGTAGACAATATGATTTGAACCATTAGATCATCATTAAGTATGATTAAGATAGTTTTAACAGTTAAAACAAAACTTCAATTGTTTAAAACTTTTAAAAGGTCTATTAAAACATCCAAAGTGTTTGTTCAACCGTGCCAGAATCAACAGTTCTTAATTAAAGTACCTAGCCACATCTACTTACAATAGTTTCTAGGTAGTCTCGTACGAATAACCAGAGCCTATTAGTCAGGGCCTTGACCCTCACACATCCTCGGGTCCAAGAATTAATCGATTTCATACAACATCAAGTCCTAATCATCATGATCATTTGATCCAGGACAATGGGCCCGTTGATTAGTGATTCAAACTCAATTCAACCAATGTAAGTGCCCTAAAGGTCCAATCTTGGATCCTATATCTATGGTGCACTTACACTCCTATGTGGGTTAAAAGATAAAGGCGCGTCGAATTCCTAATGGTTGAGATTATTTATCCTGAACAAGTTAGTTTTCTCACAAAAGATTATCGTACATCTCATGGTATAAAAAAAGATGTCCACATGTGTAACCTACGTACCTATGCACTAAGATTCATGGACCATGATTCTCCCCAATCAATGACCATCGTGACCAATTTCTAGTCCCTAAGGACTATCAAAGCAGTCACTTCTCAACTAACTCATGTGCATATAAATTTAATGTTACTGTTTACACCCATATTCGATGGCTTGAAATGGTCTAATCATAAGCTGTCATATGTCGATAGCACATACATGCAACTAACATAAAACATACTCTTATCCGAGAGTATTGTCACTCGTGTTTCCTTCAACGACACACATTCTGTTATAAATACGAAGGCACAAGCCCCCAAGCTTGCTTTTAGGATAATTAATCATCGCATGCCATATAGACATGATTATTGTCCCTATTAATGAAGCAATATGCCCACCATGTCTATAAGAGACCCGCCAAAAGAACATATCTTATCACAAATATGGCGATAATTCTCTTAGCAAGGCCATCTCTCATAATCTTTTCAAAATTGAAGATCTTCCAAAAGAGGCTCGGAGAGACTATAGCATTCTAAAAGTTTTTGAAAATCTGAATATCAGAATGATGTCCAAACAAACTCAATCATGGCTTGGGACCCAAATCAGGAAAGATGTACTTATCGCTCTAATCAGATCCTTCTCCCCATACTTTAATCAAAATCAAGAGAATTGAAGAACTAAATCCAAAATCTAGTTTAACTAATCCCCGATCAAAGGTTTTCGAAGATCTTGATGTGATTAATCATATCCATCTATGCTATCAAACACTCCAAACCATCAAGGCGGTGGGGTCCTATGGATGGTTGACCTCGATTTTTTAAAGGGATCCCTTTTAGAACAACTCATAAGGTTCCCATAACCTAATTTAGTGGCTTAGACCCAGAGGAACTTTGGTGGTTGTAGGCTTAATCTTTAGTGGGCCACAAAGATCTCTACGACTGATCAATTATAAGAAGAAGATTTGAGTAGCCAGCAAGTCCAAGTTGAATTAGGATTCTTCCTTTTGAATACAAACAAGCAGCTTCAAATCAAACAATGATTTCTCATATCTAGAATAGTGACGTGAGTGCGAAGGATCCAAGGGCAACAAGGAAACCCTAATGAGGATTTCATTGCCTTGACAATTTAACAAAGGAGCAATCGAAGAAGAGGTCGAGGCCTAACACCGAACACATTAATCTATCTTTTATTTTATCTTTTATTTATGTTTTTTAGCATAGTTTAGCTCAGTCTAGCTACTGCCTAGTGATTCCCGTTACAATACTTTAGGAGTAGAGATAGTCCTTCTGCAACCTTAAGCTATATATCATGATCTTCTAAGTTTCGATTTGGCTTATCTCACCCACTATGTATCAGATATTTATTCATTTCTTTTTTTTTTTGTTTATTCAGGAGTCGAAAGAAATAGAGATCATTAAATGCTTGCTGCAAAGGGCCAGAAGGGACAAAGATCATTGGACGCTGGCCAGAATGGGAGAGAGAAAGAGAGAAAGAGAGAGAGAGAGAGAGAGAGAGAGAGAGAGAGAGAGAACTTTAATGGTTTGTTGTAGTTGCTGTGAGGTGCATTTTTTTCCTTCATAAGATTCAAAAAATTTGAATGTTAGCTACTAAGTGGTTTATAAGGAACTAAAATCCCACCCCTCCCTAACTTATGGGCATCCAAACGGCCATTTAAGATAATTCAATGGAAATTAAGTGAAATAGTAGAGTTTCTATTTAGAGCAATGAGTAAAATCTTTATTAATATACTAAGTGCAATATTAATATTATTCATATATATATATAATATTTTTTAAACTGTATTTATAGAATAGTGTGAAAATGGTAGGACAAAACAAAAGAATTAGAACTAGATATTTCATTCTCAGAAGAAAAAAAAAAGTACCTGGGAGAAAATGATATCAGAGATAGATCAGCCTTGGGTAGGACAACTAATATGATTATGGAAGTTATTTGTAATCAACGTTATATATAGGATTCTTATTATGATTAGTGCTAAAAATTAAACAAGTAGGCTTCAGGCAAAAGAGAAAAAACCGATAATGTCGAACGAATCCGCCTACTAGCACAATCTCTGAGAAAACTACATATAACAGAATGATAGATAAGCTTTTTTGTACTCATAATAGTTCTTCTAAATAGGATGATATGGCCAATATCGCTTCTTCCTTAGACAATATAGTAAATACGTTACAAAATACTTATATACGAAAATATAAGGGAAGAAGATCTATTTAAATGGACTATTCTTAAAGTACCACTAGATCAAATATATAAAAAAGATACTTGAGATTTTCTTTAATTAAATTTTATGATTAAAAGTGTAGAACAAAATGTTATAATTAGGAATAATCATAAAATTATACAACTATTGAAACAATAAATGATAAATAAATATTTAAAACGAGTATTCCATTATTTACATATAAAATTGGTACAAATCGCAGTAAAACTATTAACCAGGTAAGGATTAGATTCGAGCGTAGTATTAGCACTTAGAGATTGTAGATAATTAAATTTCACTAATTCATTATTAAGAATAGTCAAAACTAGTTTATGTTAAGGACCTGTATATTTTGATTGCTATCCCAATTATCCAGTGGCATTAGAGGACCCTAATATATTACATACCTTAACATTAAATATAAAAACTTTAGGAAATAGAATAATGATAGGAAACTTTTCATTAATGATAATGTATAGAATTTATTATAAAGTTATTAATACCCAACTAGTAGCATGATGTTTAAAAGAAAATACTAAAAGACAAAACATTATTATTACAAACAAATCATATAAGAGGCAATACAGTAATACCTCAAATGATCAAATGGGAAGATATAACCATTCTTTATATTTGGCAATTGTATCATACACAAACACCACAACCAATGGAAAATAGAAACTTACAGCCAATAATATCACACCTAGATAGAACTATATACATTAATTTTATATATACTAAAAGATCTGGCATTAAAGTAGACAATTTTACACAATCAGAAAATTTATCTACTAAAATCCATATATCTGTATCTTCTAAATTATTTGAAGAACCTACTATATCCGATCCAAGACTATCAATATAAGGAATTAGGATAAATACCTATAATATTACACAACCAGTTTATCAGGACGAACCACAAAACATGTCACCAACTGCATCACAAATGAACACAAGTCCAAAATTATTTAAAATAGAGAAATCATTTACTCTTATTATATAATATTTAGATAAATAATATAAAATATATTATCCACAATATTTTTTCTCATGAAACATTACAAGTTTATGCCAAAAATAAATATTATAATTATTGTAAAACCCAAAAACAAAATATACATTTCGTTCAATGGATAAAATTACTCGAAGTAATTATCTTCAACAAGATAAAACATAAGATATTAATACAACTTTAATGTCTTCAATAGAATGGAAAACAATAGATAGTCGAAAAATTATAGTAGTGCATCCTTCATTATAGTAAATAAGTATTCAAGTCAAAGAAACTGAGCTACACGCTATACCTTTTAAAAGTCTCACACAAAC
The DNA here is from genome assembly GCF_029962835.1 of Magnolia sinica. NCBI lineage: Eukaryota > Viridiplantae > Streptophyta > Magnoliopsida > Magnoliales > Magnoliaceae > Magnolia > Magnolia sinica. The sequence continues at coordinate 28,433,633 of NC_080583.1, forward strand.
AGAATTATAAACCCCAAGACAACAAGTAGCTATGAAATATTTCAAGGCAATTATTAACCAAAATAATTATATAAATCAATTCTTGCAAACATTAGGAAACCAAACTAATTGAATTGAATTAACGACAAACCAAATTAATAAGACTACCCAATAGATATACAATACAAAATCTCATGAAATAATTACTACACCTATATAAGAAATACTAGATAAGTCAATCTTTGAACCATATGAAATACCTTCTACTCTAAAATTCCAACTTAAAGATTCTACTGAAGAAATGTTAGAAGAAATTACTAAAAAACTTACTCAACCAACAATCCCAAGATCAATAAAATGTAACAACCCCAGTTCTGATAGATAGTGATATATTTTTGCACACATAAACAACCTTTATAAGAAAATAATGGATGCTTAGAATTACCATAAATTATGTTGTCATTGTCCCTAATCATATTCGAAGCACCGAATTTTGAGGGCAAAATTCCCTTTAAGGGGGGTTAGATTGTAACACCCTTTATTTTTCAATACTCGGGTGTTACTATGTAACCTAACTTGGTATAAATATAAACCTAACTTATTTGAACATTTAGCTTCACTCTAGTCTAAATCTGACTGTGGAAAGTAATTTCCGTCTATAGATCGAGTCATCCACCCATTGAATTTCAAGATGGACTATCAATCATCAGTAAAATTTAATGTTAGATTTTATATAATGACCTGAAAAATTTCGTACAAAGACCCGAGTACTACCTCAGATTTTTGAGAAGTTTTATTGTGGTTATTTAGCGCTAAACTCGATTGCTTGTGAAATAGCATCAATCACTTTAAATTTGATCTACAGGACTCAAAACCTGTAGAATCGTTAGCGCTATATTACTCTGAAATCTGGGATTCAACACTATATCCAGTTGCTCTCGGGAGTACTTGAAAACTTTGTATCAGACCTGGACCACGCGTCAAAAGTCCGATAGCGATGATCTTAGAAAGTTATGGTCACCTTGTTGGGCTTGACCATCACCTCGGAAATCAAGTCCAGATGATGTCCTGGGTTGATTTATTTGAGTCCGGAGTAAAGAGTATGAGAACGGTGGAAATTAAATATGATTTTATGAAATCTGAGTCGTGTCACTTGCGCGACGATTTTAAGTAATCTAACTGTTGGATTCTGACCCAATTTTACCCTCGGATCAGGGAAGATGGCCTAAGCATGTCATAGTGCTTGTGGATCTGATCGAGTTTCGGTGACCGTTGAATTGAGATTGGTCCGCCACGGCTGATCTGTAAATTCGATCGGTACAAAAACTCAATCTGACCTAGATCCATGGTCAATGAGCTTAAGTCCGACTGCACGTGGAAAGAGGACCACTGGAAGCGCTCCGTTGGATCGAGAGAAGCCTGTTTTGGTTATAACCTAAGTATACCTTGGCCCTAGGGCTATTTTCATCAATGTTAGGCCTATATAAAGACCTTAAAACCCTCACTCTCTATGTCATACGAATTTCCTAAACCCTAGCTAAGAGAGAGAGAAGAAAAGAGAGAGAAAGTGAGAGAGAAGTTGGTGAATCATTTGAGATTCTTTTTTGTTGCTTTGCATCCTTAAACCGTCACTTCTGAATCGTCATTCCGGCGATTCTAAGTTCATCCTTGGGTAAGTTAATTAAACCCTAACCTATTTTAGAGCTTAGAATAGTCTATGTGTTGATGTAGCTCATTTCTATTCTTGCCTTAGGTTATCTAGTCGCTGTTGACGAAGACTTATCGTCTGAATCAGTTCGGTGCGTTCTTTCTGGTTTAAGGTGCGGACTATATTCGTATAGGTTATGGTTTTTCAAGGCTTTCAATGTCAGATAATGGTTTATTATTGTTGTGGGTGTAATTTCATATGTCAAATGCTATGTTTATATTGCGTTCCTGATATATATGCATTATGTTGAGATTTGTGTATTCTTTGTGTATGTAGAAAGTATCGTATACGTATAAAATATGAACTTGTGTTTGCCATGATTAATTGTCGTGTACTTGTGCTAGTTATATGTATGTCAACTCCTTGGCAAAAGGAATTGTCCAAATGCGTGTATCACCAACATACGTCATGTATGTTGGAATATGTAGTCTAAGTGTTTGTGGCAATGTCTGAATGATCTAATGTGTAATATATTATCCTATACTCGGGCGCTGAGAAGAGATTCTCAACTCTCCTATTGGTGTGTATGATTTCCTACATGCAATTTACATTCTTTGTTGTTTAACTTCAAGTGCTACTTATATGTAAATCCATGTTAAGTTAATATTCTTCAAATGCTCACATACTGTATGATTTGAATTATTATTCCATTACTGTTCTAAATTGTTAATATGCATATCTGTTATAATTAAATGTGTTTTGGGACTATGGAATAGTCCAGGAAATCGATAACAGACCTTGAGTTCGTGGCCGAGATTGCTTTTGCCACGTAGGACGTGTTTGACGAACCCGAGTCGTATTAGGGTTGTCGGCAGTGGTTTGGCCACACGGAGTGTTTGCGCACTCTATGTCGTGCAACTCAACGTGCGCTCGTGCTAGTCGAGTTCGTCAGGTAACCCGATTATCCCGATGTATGTTTACCATATATGGACGCTATTGCTTGAATCTAGGGTACCAAACTTACCGATGAAATCTCGTTAACCGTTGTACCTTGATCCACTAAGACTCATGAGCCGGACATGGTGGTATGGGACACCGTGGTCGAGCTGTTGGCCTACGCTGGAGTGACGAGCCTCCCCGTAGTGACCAGTGAGCACACCAGACTCGTGAGCCGATTATGGTGGTATGGGACACTATATTCGCGCTGTCGGCCTACATTGATTGGTGATGAGCCCTTTGTAGTGACCTCGAGCATACCATGATACTGCATTAAGGCGACGAGCCTTAGAGTAGTAACTAAGGTATGATAGGCGTGCATTGATTGGTGACGAGCCCTTTGCAGCGACCTAGAACCATATGATCGTATGAGATTGTCTAGGACTGACGACCCTAGAATGGATCACTGTGTGGAAATTGATATGAGTAAGGTACTTTAGCTTCTCAATCCTGCTGTATGAAAAGGACTAATAACAACTTGGTAATCATGTTCATGCACCGCATTGCATGTGCGTAGGAGTTGTTAGCACTGCGGGAGGTTGTCATGCGTAACGTAAGATGAAGACGCTGAGGGAATGCAGGCGAGGGCATTCATCATTATACCTACATCCTTGCATTAACAAGAGTACTTTAAACGTGTTTAATTGTATTGCCTTATCATTACTGCTTGATTGATTTGATATCATGTTAACTTTTACTGTATAGTTTCACTAAGTTGATCGCTCACTCCCACATTTTGGGACGGTGTTTCAACACCAACCAGACTCTATCTTAGATGCAGATGATGACGTGATCCATGAGGCAGAGCAGGAGTTCGAGGATGATGAGGACGCGTTTTCTGTTATGCAGTTCTCAGGCGAGTTCATGTGAGTCGTGTCCTGATCGACGGGGATTCTGAGTTTTCTTTTGGAATAGATGAATTTCATTTTGATACTTGTATTTTGTAAATAAATACTTGTAATTATGACCTGGCAGAGCATACATATCACAGGGACTTGCACATGTACACATATATTTCTTTAAGTCTTCCGCTTGCATTTTTCACTTATCCCTGAATTATGTTTGCAGTTTGGCTTAATCTATTCCATGTTTTATGCACTCATACAGACAACATACATCCATCATTACATATGTTGCATAAGTGATGTTTTGGAACTCGGGAGTTGAGTTATGCTCGACCCCCAAATTTCAGGGCGTTACATTTTAATTTCCAATGATAAATAAATCAAACCCACCGTCCTTCGAGTGCACAACCCTTGAGTTACCAGTCCAGCACTTAATTGTCACTATCAGACCATTCAATCACTGAGATTACTATTGATTTCCATGTAAGCAGTCCCCAAAGTCATTTTACCATTAAGGTTCAGATTTGGAGTTAATCTAACTATTGATCTAGGAGTCTAATTGTACACCTACACCTCAAAACTCTGAGGAACCCATTGATCATCGATTTATTACTTTATCATAAATCGATGGTTTAGAATCCAACCAAATATTGTCAAAACACTCTAAGCCTAAAGTAGACTTGGAAAAAGAGTTTTGTAACATTCCAATCGTGATGATATTTTACAAAAACACCCTATTAAGAAAATTGAATCATCCATGATCAATTTCGAGACCCAGATCCGTCTACATAACCCCATTAGACAAGTCAGCCATTACATGTTATCGTTAGTACATTTTCTAATAAATCCAACCATTGGATCATTTAAATGGTCAAGAAGTTGAGATTTGGTAACTAAACGTTTATGTGGTGGCCTACTAAACAGTTAAAATACTTTAAGAATTAAGCACACGGCTTATAAATGTTGACATACTGCAAGGGCAATTCTGTTTAGAAGTAGACCCTACAATTTTAAAGTTAAGATGATGATAATAATAATAATAATAACTTATACTATGAAAGATGTTGTACTAAGGACATTAAAATTGAAAATTCAAAGAATGAGCGGTCCCGATCATCTGAACAACCTATAAGACCTTTGAAGTCCAGATTGGAACCAATTCGACCGCCAGATCAGTTTGAGCTAACAAAACAAGATCAGATCATCTACTATGGCCCATCTAAACTTTAGATCTACCCGATGTTAAGTCAGAGGCCCCTACCGAGTTGTTTAAAGCGATTTCATTCACGAATTTCACCAGGACACCTCTGTGGGCCCCACCTTTAATGCACGTGCACGTAGGACGTGTGCACACGTTATACACCAATCCGCAGATCTGGTCAAATGACCACTGACCCATGGATTTCAAAAAAAAAAATATCTTCTTTCTTTCTCTCGTCTCCCTACGCATCTGAGATTTGAATGGGAGACTGACGTTTAGGTTCGAGCGTGGCCCACCATCACGACTATTGTGCCAATCTGAATCGTTTGTCATGTTCATGACATAGATATAACCAAAACCCCATGCGTCCCACCCATGGTTGACTGCGTGTATACACACAAACACGGACGCAGGAAGAGCTGTGCGTGCAAATATCCAGAAAACGGAAGCCATTTTCTCTCGTTAGCTGGCATCACACATGCCTCCTCATCCTTAAATCCTACTCGCATACGTAAGTCAATCCTATCCCTTCATTCACCTCGTACTCTGAGGCTCCCTTAACAACTAAAAGTTGTCACAACTAAAAACTAAAGAACTCACGAGTTTTCATGGCTATTCATCCAAAATGGTGGGTCCCACAGCATTTTAAGATAAAATCCACGTCATCTATATGTATCAGATCAGCAGATCAACTAGCCATAAAGAATCCGTCATTGTCGAAGAGATCATCTTCCCCATTAACCATAGATACCCACCATCTTATAGTGGATCCCATTTCACAATCAAGGTCGTCCATTCGATGGGTCATCATGTCAAAGGTCCAATCTTAATAATAGATCACGACCATGAGAGAGTTTAGTGAGGTTAGCGTTTAATGATAATGGAGGCGTCGAGGTCACATGCGGATTAGAGTCTGGGCTATAACTAATTTAAAGATTAGTTATGGATTGTTCTAGAAATGAGGATTAAAAGAGCTATATAAACTCTCTTTCGTTAGGTCATTCGACTCTATATATAAATGAAATTTAGACGGCTTAACTGAATATAATATTCTTAATTTAGCACATGAAATGAATATGGTATTCATTATCTATAAAT